>NW_015391857.1:24017-35451 GCF_001527695.2 Protobothrops mucrosquamatus | reverse complement strand
CCCCCCCCCCCAGGAGAGAGGCTTTGAGGGCGAGGAGGTCCCCGCTTGCAGCGCGTCCGTGGAGCCTCCTTGGCCCAGCACGCTCTACCCGAGCCTTCCCCTCTGCCTCATGGCCGGCCGGGTGATGCTGGCACAAGGCAGCCATTCCATCCGGTGTGGTGCCTTTGGGGCTGGACTAGAGGACCTCCGAGGCCCCCTCCAGCCCTAGGATTCTCAGGCTATTCTGTGCAAACAATCTGGGGTGCATGGAAGTGTCTGGCTGAGATGATGCACTCGAGATCGCTGACCGGCCTCCTTCCGTCCAGCCACCAGCTCTGCCCCTGCTGGCCTGGCTGTGTGGGAGACCGGAAGGCTCGTGTCTACATAAATGTATTTTTGGACCCCTTTTCTTCCCTAATGGGAACCTTGATCGCTCAATCTGAAAGAGATCACGGCATGGATTGAGAGGCGCTGCCACCCAAAGCACCCAACAGATGGATCCTGAACACCAGCTCCATCCGTGCCATGCCATGGGGCAGGCCCTCTGGGGGCTTCCTGTGTCTGGAGGCAGGCAAGCGGCTTCCTCTGTGTTCGCCATTGCCCTGTCCACAAGAGAGGCCAACATCACCTGTCGGATGCTGTGGGTTGTGCTGTCTCTCAGCTGAAGAACAGCCACAAAACCCGGCAGGGAGATGGGCAGGATCAGAGACCACCCAGTTGGAGCCAAGCAGACCACATGACCCACCTGCATCATCTCAGTCTTCCTCTTCCAGATACCCTAGATTGTCCACATGGGATATTTTGGGGGGCCAAAACATCACTTCTATACCAGAACACCTGGGCTGCCTTAGCAGTGGGGTGACCATGAGGTAGAAGCCAGGTCATGAGAACGTGCCCTTGGTATTAATAATTAATAATAATTAGTAATTATTAATAATAATTAGTAATTAAAAATAATTAGTAATTAATAATAATAATAATACAATAAGTAGCACATCGTATTGCTGGGAAAGGAAACTGTGTTTATGGGCTCACAACCCAGCATTTTGTTCAGTTCTGACTTCCAGCCCTTTGTTTTAGAAACACCGGCTGCCCTTTTCCACGGTTTCCCCAGCTTTTTACGTTGGTGAGGCAGGATTTACCTTTGTGGGATCCATGCTGATTTTCTTCGAACAAAAACTGTTCTTCAATAGGATTGCGGTAGTTGCTTTTTTCCATTGGCTCCCATTTCTGCCACTTTGTTTAGAACAGACATTAAGCTGGCTGGCCTATAATTTCCTTTGTGCTTCCCAAGTTATGAATTTGAGAATGGTAGGAGTTGGGCTCCGGTGCTGCCTTCACCTACCGCTTCGTTTTTCATTTAAAATGCAGTCTTCATTGTGCATCTGGATTGTGGGCCTTTGTTTCCTTAGCACATGCACATTCCGCTTTCCGGGCGGAATCCTGTCTTGAACGAGGTCCTGGGCATCCGTCCACATTTGTTACTGTTGAATAAAATGGATTTGGCAGATCTGACCCATAAGTCGGTAAGTAGAGTCTTGTCAGCTTTCCCTCTTACATACACTGCAGGCTGCACCAGAGTTTGAAAAACGCCCAAATAAGGATATGGGAGGGGCAGTCCTTCTTTTAGCTTAGATTAGACAGGAATGTTGGTCCTGTCAAACATTTCATGCTAACTTTGCAGTAGGGAATCTGAGTTCTTCCTGTTTTTATTTTGTGTCTGATGTTCAAATTTCAGGTCTGCTTTGGCCTGTTTGATAACACCTGGCTTCTTCATCAGGCTGTTGCCTTATTGTTTAATTAAGAGATTAATTAGCCTCTTGCCTTACTAATACATTTCGTTAGGCTGGGCGGCTATAATGTATCTAAATTATAATAGCCACACTAATACTTCTTGTGAATCTCTTTGATGCACTTTTAGAGAATTCTGGAGCTCTTGGAACAGCAAGGTGTGCAGCACGTTGTCTTCACCGACTGCTTAACAGACGAAAATATAAGGAAGGTACAATTCCAATGGGCAACATTACATTCTATCATGATGAGGCTGGACAAGGAGAATTCTTTATTCTAGAACCATTCCCCCTATTCATTGAAGGATAAAGCAAAGCCGTGGGTACAAAGGAATCGTGGAGCTGGGCAGCCTTGTACATTTCTTGAATGAATGAATTAATGACCTTGGCTCTAATCGGTTTTACCTCATGGAAGAGCTACTGGGGAGGGAGGGAAAGAGAGAAAGAGAAGTAGGCATGTAGCCTTATTTCCCCCTTCCAAGAGCAAAACAGACCTGCAGTTCCACTGAATCTGTCTTTTCTTTTATTGTAGCTTATTCCCATTCTCACGGGACTGATCAAAAACAGCCAGCGTTATCTGAGGGCAGAGGTGAGTTAAACTGGACATTCTGAATAACAAAAGCATTGCTGTGCTTTTCCTTCATACTTAAATAACCACTTGGTTAATAACAAAAAGGATTATCCTGCTCTTTTCTGTGGCAATGTTCCTGATGTGTGGAACTGGATCATTTTTAGGGGGATTTATTAGCATCCCATTGTCCCCTGTACGGGCGGGGGGGCCTATTTGTGCACCTCCACCTTAGTCTTGGCGACCACCCTGGAGAAGTCCCTGCAGCTTTCTTGGCTGGGCTTCTCAGAAGTGGTTTGCTAAAATTAAATAAAATGACAAATAATTGCCTGGATGAAGACAATAATGAATCAAAGCAGACTTTCTTTAGAGGACCCATGCTCTCTCTCTATAGTATATACTCCTATTAACAAATTCCTCAGAGAAATTCTAAATTTTAGCTTAACAAATTAGTATTTTCCTGCATTATGCTTTAAAAGATTAGCCCCTTTGGCTTCCATCTTTTCCAGCACCTGGGAATATCTCTTTTTGAAATGCAGATTTCGTTAAGAACAGACGTTCATGCCTAACCAATGTTCAGCGCAAAGGCTCCAGCACATACAGAGTAGGCTTTTGTAGGTTGCACCTTTCCAGCCTTATAAGCATCCCAAAAGAGAGAAGAAATGTTTCCTAGGGGTTGATACAACCCCAGGTTTCAACCATCGCTGGCCTGAAGTTAATGGGATCCTAGATATTGAGAAGGATGTTTCCATATATGTCCCTCTGTAGAAATCTGTCAACAATTGGGGCTGCCACCCCTGTTTCATTTCTTTCTTGTCCATGCCAAATGTGTTTTCAAGGTTACTTTCAACTGTTTCTTATTGGTTCCAGAATGTGGATAACAACATCATGGTAATCGGTGTGCCAAATGTGGGGAAATCCTCAATCATCAATTCACTGAGAAAGCTTCACCTCAAAAAAGGTATTTCCTGTGGCTTCTGATCAAACAAATCGATACATTTAAATGGAACATCCAATAGAATTGGTACACAATCGTGGGCATGGTTATAATCTGAAAACAGCGCTGGTCTGGTTCCACTTTGCAGAATGTTTCACATTAGTGATTAGTGATTAATTCTTTTGAAATACTTCTTTAAAAACCCAGTTTTTAAAGTAAGTTCTTGGAAGCCAAGGCAAGAGCTGTTGGAGTGCTACAGTTTTTCAGAAGTCCATCCAGCAGTGGTGGAAAAAAACAGTCTTGACATTCGGACACGGGGGATGGGCATCCCCGCTTGGTAGCCAGGGAAGAGATGGATAACTGGGTTGACCTCAGGAGCCAAGTTCCGCTTCTGGCCGTGGTCAATTACTGACCTAAAGCAAAGGGAGAGTTAGTTCCTCAGACAGTGACAACAGAAGATGCTAAGCGCTGCCATCTTCAATGCACATAATTGTGTTTTTTTTCTTCCTTTCCCTGCGACAAAGGAAAAGCCGCACCGGTTGGTGGGGCACCCGGTATAACCAAAGCGGTTCTGACCAAGATCCAGGTAATCCAATAATTTCTGCGCCAAATGGGGACAAATGTACAGATTTGGGTTCTTATCTGAAATATTGATTCTTAAGTAATGAACCCTTGAATACAGTGCAAGGTAGAAGGTGCCCAAAAAAGCTGGTCATTTTCAACAAAGCTTGGTAGATGCCCCCTCTTTCTCATCCCATCTTCTCTCTTGCCACTGACCGATGGTAGGGTTGATGTTCTTACTTGAGTGGCTTCCTCTTTCCTTCCCATTAGAGAGAACTATCTGGAAGGGATAGTGGAGATTAATAACGTGGCATAGTCCCAACACCTTGGACCTAGAGGTGCATGTCTATATAATTTTAAGATTAAATTGAGCCTATATTTCAGGCTTTCATGGAAATAAAGAATTGCAATCAGATCTGGTAACCAGTTTCTGCATTATAACTGTTTTTGAAGCAATAGGTCTCAAACAATGGTGCCTTATGTCCTGAGACCCACTTTGATGTCGTGGTTGAAGATTCTAAATGCTGAGAGTTTAATCCTGTTTCAGGCCTAAAAGTTGGTTGAGCGACCTTGCTCTTATTAGTCATGGTGGGTAACTCCAAAAACGCAAAGGAAATTGATGTCTCCAGTCATCTCTTAAACACGTAGCAAACCGTCGTGTTCCCATGATTCTCTGGGGCAGCTTTTGAGATTGTAAATCTGAATCTGATATCTTCGTATTCCAGGTGTCTGAAAAGCCCCTCATGTATTTGCTGGATACGCCTGGGGTGCTGTCTCCCCAAATTGAGTCCGTTGAGACAGGGCTGAAGCTGGCGCTATGTGGTGAGAGGACTCGGTGTGGTCTTACAATGTGGGGCCAATGTGGGGCACCCCGTTTGGGAGGTGGCTGGTAGGCCAGCACAATATATCTCACCTCCACCCATCTACGCCTTGGTTTTTAGCTGTTTTAACATTAATGTTAAGGTTTTAGTTTTTAATGCCTGAGGGTTTAAGGTTTGATTCCTATAATTGTTGTCTTCTGTTATTTAGAGTATCGTAAGCTGCCCAGAGCTGCTAGGTAGAGAGTTGGGGAGCATACACATTTAATAAATAAATCAGATTAAGGACTTGGACCGGATTCGAGAGAACTAGATTCAAGTTCACCCTCAACCATGAAACCTCACTGGGAGATGTTGAGTTGGTCCTCCTCCCTCCTTCCCACCACCTCGTATCCCCCGTGGAAGCTGTCCTGAGCCCTCGAAGAAAAGGCAGGCCAGGCAGCCGAATGGATTTCTGGAAACGGAGACGTAGACGACAGGGCTGGTGGGCGAGGGGTCCCTTGGGCCCTGCTGGAGGAGCCCAGAAAGGCAGAGGAGTGGGATTGTTGCCAAGGAAGTAGGCCAGTCAGCCACCGCTTTGCCCGGCTCTCTTGACTTGGACTTCTCTTTCCCTGCGACGCTTCTGGGCATCCCTCTGCTCCTTTCTGCAGCCTAACGCTTCCTTGAGTGGAACTTACAGGGTGGAGGGTGGAGTGACATTTGCTCTTTCCGCAGCCCTGGGAGCCTAGTTTCTGCAGGGTTTGCTTGATGTCTGCGGAGTTCAGGTGTGTTGCATCCTCTCCAAATTAGCATCCACCTTAAGTCTGATTTTCCAGCTCTGTCCCTCTATGACTGGAACTCTTTGGGTTGTCTGCCCTGCTTGGCCAGCAGGACGACCGTCACGTTCTCCTGTCCTGCTCACTGACTGCCTGCTTTTCCTCTGCTCAGGGGCAATTCTCGATCACCTGGTTGGAGTGGAGGTCATCGCCGATTATCTTCTCTATGTTCTGAACCAGCAGCAGCAGTTCAGGTGAGAGGGACCCTGGGCTATCCCATGTTTTGTAACAGAGCTGTGTCCCATACTTTTGGCTTCCCCTTTTTGGATCTTCTCCCTCCTATTCTGCAGTTACGTGGAGCATTACGGGCTGAGTGGCCCCTGCGACGAAGTGGGGAGTGTGCTCAAAAGCATAGCACGGCACCTGGGCAAGGTGCAAAAAATTCAGGTCCTGACTGGCACAGGTGAGTCCTGTCCTCCTGGTCCATAGGAAGCCACGTGTGCCCAGAAACCGGGTGCTTCTGAGCAGGGAGGGCAGATTCCACGAGGGAGCCCAGGGGTGAATGCTGAGCGGAGGAGGGTCAGCTTTTGGAAACCGGGTGGGCCTGACCCTCCAGAGACGGGGGGTGTTTCTCCCCCCCCTTTGGGGAGGAAAGGCCATCTGGGCTGGGCACTGAGGCTTCTCCTCCTTCTTTTGGCAGGGAATGTGAATGTATCGGTCCCCGATTACAACGCGGCAGCCTGTGAGTTTATCTACACGTTCCGTAAAGGGCTTCTGGGGAAAGTAATGCTCGATCAAGTGAGTGAGATCCTTGAGTGACCTTGCTCTGGAGTTTTCTTCTGGAAAGTTCCAAGGATCTACCAGGACCAGGAGGTAGGAGCAACACTTAAGAAAGGCTAGGCCAGTGTGACTTTGTCGATACCTCTGGGCTAGAGATGTGTATATAGTGACGGACAACTCCCTGTGTTTGCTTTGTGGAGGTGTTTGCTTTATTCAGAAGCTCAGCTGGGTCGGGCCTTGCAGTGTCAAAGTGGCTTTTACAACTGGTAACCTTTTGGGTGCAAGAGGTTATGCAAGCTTCCCTTGGGAGGGTCTCCCCTTGGACTTTTTCATCGCTAATCCTAGATCATTTCACATCTATTTTCCAGTCCTCCGTACCGTATCTTCAGGGGATGGGCACCAGCTTGCCTTGGATGACAAAGCAATAGCTGGACAGATCTATTGTTTATCTCCTATTTTTTTAAAAAAAATTGAAGCAGATTGCATTGCTTTGATTCAAACCACATAGGCCCTGGTTCACAAATGCTACTATTTTAAAACGAAATTAATACGTTGTTGCAAGTTAAATGATTGCTATCCCATGTTTTGTAACAGAGCTGTGTCCCATAGTTTTGGCTTCCCTTTTTGGATATTATGAATAAACAATTTAACTTTGCTCTTCCATTGCTATCGCACCAACGTCCCTCTTGCTAAGGAAGAAAGAACAGTATAACTCCATCAAGGATGCAGAAGACAAAAAGGATAAAACAATGAATTGAACATGTAAAGTGACTCATGAAGGAGAGCGCAGTGTTCCAATATCTGAGGGGCTGCCCCAAAGAAGAGGGGAGGGGGTCAAACTGTTCCACCAAAGCACCAGAAGGCAGGACAAGAAATAACAAATGGAAACTAATCAAAGAGAGAAGCAACCTAGAACTAAGGAGGAATTTCCTGACAGTTGGAACAATTAACCAGTGGAACAGCTTCCCTCCGGAGGTGGTCAAGAAGAGACTGGACAGCCACTTGTCCCAAACAGTATAGGGTCTCCTGCTTGAGCAGGGGGTTGGACTAGAAGACCTCCAAGGTGCCTTCTGACTCTATTCTATTTTCCAAATTGCAGCCCTTTTTATCTCCGATAAAAGTCTTAATTTGTATCAAGTCAGCTTTTTGATTGTCTTTTTCAAGGCAGAGGCCAATACACGCTCTTCTAATCAACGGCGAAATACTATAAAGGTCGCATAAAACAGATGGCGGCTTTCATCTCATGATACTTCCTGTACACAGCTTCAAAATGTACAAATCCCCCCCCAAATATTCAAAATATCATGACAAGCAGTTGCTGGAGTCCCACCCCAAGGTCCTTCCGCAAAGTCGGAATCCAAGTTGAGACAGACACGACTGATTTTTCTCTGCCAAGAATAACTCAGGTTGCTCCTGATGACTCCAGTTCTGGCTCCTGTCATCCAACAGCTGTCAGAAGACAGGCCGTCTCCAGGGGCCTCTTCTGTATGAATGCGGGGGTGGGGGGAAAAAATAAGCCCCTTTGGCTCCCTCCACTGCAGCTGGGAAGATCAAAGCGCTGCCCCATCATTTTTCAAGAGGCAACTGGACTTTTGTGGGTTTTTTCCGTTGAGGATGTTTCACTTCTAATCCAAGAAGCTTCTTCAGTTCTGGGCCTCTGAAGTGAAGAAACTTCTTGGATGAGAAGAAAAACATTTTCAAGGAAAAAAACCCAAGAAGGTCCAGTTGCCTTTTGGAAAAGCACCTGTGGGACCACCGTGACCTGGATGATGGAGAGTCTCCACAGACACCAGAGCCCCGTGGTGGCACAAGGGACGCCTGGCTGAGCGTACGGATTGTGGAAAGGATCTTGGCATCGTCCCTGATCATAAGCGGAGTACCGGTCCCCAGTGCAGAAAGGTTGTCGCATCAGAGTGGCAAACCACTTCTGCAACTGCAGGCAGGAGTCCAGGCGCTCCCCGGGAGTCAAAAGCTGACACAAAGGCACACACGTACACACCATCCAGTGCAAAAAAAAAAGTTTACATTTGCTGCAACGTCTTCACCCGCTCGTCATTGGAAGCAAAACCTGTGCTTTTTTCCCCAGAACCTTAGAATCCAAGATATGATACGTACAGATCAGGCTATTGTAGTGACTTTTATTAAATGAACTGAACACCAGCGGGTAAATGAACATCGGGAACCATTCCTAGTTCTCTTTGCACCCAGACATCGCAGGTGTTGAAATGCATGGAAAAGTTCTTCTTAAACATTTTGGAGTTGACGAATGAGATAAATCAGGGCAAAGGTCTATTCAGAGCAGCATTCCCTGTGACCCAGCATCCCTTCGGCTGCATCGGGAAGGTTCGTGTCCAGGGATAGCCGTCTTCTCTCACAGCTGCCCATCTCTTCTACGCAATTCAGAATGCCTGGCTTTCAAGTCTAATAGCTCCACACATTTGTCTCATCCATTTTATAATCATCTCAAGAGCCTTCATAATATCTGAGGGCAGCAAATGTCATAATAACTATGCAAAGCTGTTTATTGGACCTGAATCTCCCCACTGAATTTCTGAAAACTCTGGCATGTTTTCAAAAACGTGGCGGTCTGGTTCAAGGGACGTGGCCGACCCAATTAGCTGCTTCCCCAAAATGATTTTTTTACTGGACTTTGAGGGCAGAAATATCCCAGCCAAAAGGAGAATAGACGTTTTCAGCATCTTCCAACTGTTGCAAGGGCATTTGAGAAGATTTTCCACAGGAAATAAAATCACATTCATGACAACAACAACAACAAAAATGGCAGCCTGTCCAGGTCAATGCCCATCCCAACCCTTTCTGCCCTTGACCATCGCCTTCTTCTGCCTACTTGGAGAACGTGGCTGCCTCCGAGCAACTTGGATGTTTGCACCAATACGGCAACTGCCCCCTTCAGCCAGTTCAAAACACAATGCAAGAAGAGTGTTGTGTATTACACGTTGGGCTTCTCTCAGTTTTGGCCAAAAGAAGAGCCACGTGTTACATACCAGACTCTCTCTGTTAGAGGGGAATAAGGAAATAATTGATTTTTTCAAATAGTAGCCTTGAACACGATACAGCAGATAATATTCAGCTTTTCTTAGTTGCTCAAGATAGCAGACAAGGTATTGTCCCCTCACTTGAACCTCACAATTACCTTGTGATCTATAAATTGGCCTCAAGAGGAATGAGTAGCCAGAAATTGCCCATAGTTGAGTCCGACTTGAGTCGGACTCTTCCATGTCCAACACGTTCTCTGTGTTGCCACACCAACTTCTGCGCATCCGTGTGGGTGGATCCGGCGTGGAATGACTCCGAAGTTAAGCTCCTTTGCTGTACAAGGCACCGGAGGGAGAGATTGTTCCCTGGAGATCCACTGTATAAAAGTAGCAATAAATTCTTGGCAGAAGGTCTGAATGCCTTTACGTCTTAATCGTTAGAAAAGAGCTGCATGAAGAATTTGAATACGGTCCACGTAGAGTGGGCAGGGATGCCTCATCTCAATGTCCACCAGCAGACACTGACCATTAATTAACCATTAATTAACCATTCTCCCCCCCCCTTTGGATTGACTTTAGGATGGCAGTCTCAATAAGTAAGTAAAAACTGGGGAAGCCAGCCAGGACAGGAGTGGGTTGTAATGTATTTTGGCACCGTTGAGTAAATCGTGGTAGGGAGACTCGGCCCCCCAGATCGCCTGTGGGGGGCTCAGGGCGAGAGGCCGCCCACCAGAGGCTCTGAGCGTCAGAGGGCCCGAGGCACCAGGGCCACACACCAGAGGGAGGCCGAGACGCAGAGGAGGGGCCAGGGCTGGAGGTTGTGAGTGCTCCTTGCGGTGTTGTTCCTGGGCTGCATCTCCCCGTATTCGGGGCTGTCCGGCCCCGCCATGCTCATCCCAGCCGCCGCAGCGGCTGCTGCAGCTCCTCCTGCAGCAGCGGCCGCCGCCACGCGCAGGGCTGTCCCTGAGGATCTGTAACGGGGCGCGGACTTGGACCGCCGGGAGGTGCCCCGCGCACTCCCCCGGGCTGACCCACGAGCTCCACCCCGGCCCCCTTTGCAGGCCACGCTGTCCATGAAAATGGCCAGCAGGAAGAGGAGAGTCCAACACACGGCTGGGCTGCACTTCACCCTCATGGTCTCCAGGAAGTGGGCCGGATCTGCAAAACGAAGGGGAGAGAGGGGGTCTTGTCAGCACTTGGAGGAGAACCGGGCCAGGGCTGCCTGGGGGGGGCTCTGCTTTTAGATTTAACCCTAGAAAGCCCGGAGTTTCTCTGGCTTTGCGTAGACCCGGCATAAACCGTGAGGGCTGCCGTTGCTTGGAGACTGGCAGCCCTTGGAAATAATCTGGAGCTATCCAGTTTCTCATCAGACAAGGATCTACAGAATAACAGAGTTGGAAAAGGGACCTTGGAGGAGTGGTGGTCCAGCCCCCTGCTGAAATGGGAGACCCCCCCACACACCACCCCAGACAAGGGGCCGGAAAACCTCCAGTGATGCAGCACCCACAACCTCTGGAGGCAGGTTGTTCCACTGGTCACTTTTCTATCAGGACATGTCTCCTTAGTCCTTGTCCTACCTTTGGAGAAACAGGTTGACCCTCCTCCTCTTTGCAGCAGTCCCTTAAATACTGGAAGGGGGCCATCATGTCACCCCTGGCCCCTCTTTCCTCTAGACTGGCCAAACCCAATTCCTGCAACTGGTCTTCACACGTTTTAGCCTCCGTCCCCCTAATCGTCTTTGTTGCTCTTCTCTGCGCTATTTCTAGGGTCTCGGGGTCTTTCCCCCCCCCCCTTATCCTGGTGACCAGAATTGGATGCAGAGTTCCAAGGGCCCCGAAGCAGGTACTAGCAGTTCCCCTGGTCTTGGTGCTGCAGCTGACTGACTGCCCTTCGACTGCAGGGAGGCTCACCTGTCTGCTGAGGTCTAACACGGATGGTTTTGGTTTTTTTTAATGCAACCTAAATATGGTGGCTTGTTTACTTGCGGCTTGGCACGAAGTGTGAACGCATCTCCGGGTAGCCTATTGGGAAGCCGCGGTCAACGAAGGCGATTTAGAGCCTCCAGCTCTTTCAACTTCTGGGCTAGGCTTTTAAAACGACCCCCCCTCCCGGGAACGCAAATTTCACCGCAGATTCTGGTTTATTCGAGGGATCGGCCCCCTCCCCCCAAGGAGCGCCGGGGCTGGGGGAGGGTCGCCCCCACCGCTTTCCCCGAAGAACCCGCCGCCCCCTCCCCGATGGGGCGCCGCT
>NW_015391857.1:20769-23192 GCF_001527695.2 Protobothrops mucrosquamatus | reverse complement strand
CCCGACTGTGTGAAGACAGGAGTGGGTGGTCCCTCAAGTGGGGCCACGCAGGGCCTCAGAGGGCAGGACCGTCTTTGCATCTTGAACCGCATTCGGCAGCAGCCACAGGCAACCAGGACGGCCACAGTGGGAGCCTTCCAGGGAAGGCAGGAAAAACATCCAGGCTTGGATCAGCTGCAGCTTTCACATGCTCAGGAGCAGCCCCACCAGGAGGAGAGCTCTGAAGGAAAAGACCCCCATTTCATTTCCCCCTTTGTTCCTCCCATCACCCTCTTCGCCCCCGGAAACCTGCGCGCCTCGCCCTGGACCTGCTCGTTACGCTTTTGAGCTGTTGCCTCAGTCCCAGTTTATTTATGAATGAGACCTTATGCAAGAAGTCAATCAAAGCAAATTGCTGCATTTAAGGACAGCAGCATGTCTATTTGGGGGTTTGGCGACAAGAGTGTCTCCCGGAGTGATCGCTTCAAGATGAGCCGGCCGTGTGCGGCAGCAGCCGAACATGCTAATGCAATCCTTGTTGCATAAACAGAAGCACAGCGTCAAGGTCACATGAATACCACTTTATAAGGCCTTGGTAAGACCACATCTGGAGCACTGCATAGAGCTTTGGTCACCACATTGTAGAAAAGATGTTGAGACTCTGGAAAGACTGCAGAACACAGCAACAAAGATGATTAAGGGCCTGGAGGCTAAAACATACGAAGAATTGGGTTGCAGGAATTGGGTATGTCTAGTGAAAAGAAGGACCAGGGATGACATGGCAGCAGTCTTCCAGGATTTGAGGGGCTGCCACAAAGAATAGGGGGATCACCCTGTTCTCCAAAGCGCCTGAAGGCAGAACAAGAAGAAACTGATGGAACCTAATCAAGGAGAGAAGCAACCTAGAAATAAGGAGACATTTCCTGACTGTGAGAACAATCAACCAGTGGAACAGAAGTTGCCTCCAGAAGTTGTGGGTGCTCCAACACTGGAGGTTTTCAAGAAGAGACTGGAGAGCTACTTATCTGAAATGGTGTAGGGTTTCTGCTTGAGCAGGGGGTTGGACTAGAAGATCTCCAAGGTCCCGTCCAGCTCTATTCTCCATAAGTGGTGAGTAGAATATGCAAACGAGTGACATAGAGTTTGTTTCCACCTCAACTCTGGTTTAATTAACCGCTGGCTTTTCAAGAGTTATGAGGCAAGTAGCAAAAGGCGACTCTTTATGGCTGCCCACTCAAGTTCAGTGACTTTAGACGGCTTAACCAAAAACGATGCACTTCCTGGCCTTTCCCCAAGTAGAAATAAAATGCAAAGATCAAGTTTTTGGCTTTGGGCCTTAACACGCAGCATGCCTTGCTGAAAGAAAAAGGACCCAGAGCTATAACGGGGAATAACGGGGAATAACGGGGGGTGTGTGTGTGTGGAGGGAAGCAACTTGGCAACAGACAAAAAAGGGAAAATTGAAGCGCTTGATCGATGGACTAAAGCGGAGGATCCAAAAGGCCGCCAGATGGCGCTATCCCACCACGATGAAAAGAAGAATCCGCCGGAGATCTTCCCAAGGGGATCGAAGGTGGATTCCCGATCTGGGCTACGTGTGAAAACTGTTTTTTCAAAAAAAACCCCAGACGGTTCCCGGGTTTATTCAGAAGGTCGAAAAGCAGAATTTGCACAGCGGGGAGAAAAAGCCCGGAAGGCTCTTTGCCTTCGTTCCTCGCCCGCCCTTCGGGAGACGGCCCGGGGCTCCGCAGACCGGCCTCCGCTTCTGGCCCCCCGCAGCTCCCCCGCAGTCTCGGGCGGTTCCTTCCACTCGGGGAGGCGGGCCGCGGCACGGCCGCTCAGTCGCACCGGGGGCGCCCACTCGGCCGCCCGTAAAGCCCGCCCCGGCTTGGGTGCTGAAGCCCCGCCGGGAAGGAAACGCGCGCCGGGACGGCCTCGGGGAGGGTGGCGGGCACGGAGCGCTCCTTCCCACGGCAACCTCCACACGCACACACCCCGGCACGACCTCCAGCGCTGGACGCCTCGGGGCGGCGGGCAAGCGGGGAGGCGCCCTCGGCCAAGGGAGGAGCGGAGCCCGGACGGCCAGCGGGCTTCTCCGGCCTCGCCCCGGGTTCCCGGCTGCGGGTCCCCCGCGCGGAGGGCGCTGCTCGCTCCTGCCCGGGCGCCTGGCGCAATTCGGGCTGGGGGTCCGGGAGCCCAGAGCCCGTCTGGCTTCGGCGACTGGCGGGGGCGCGGAAAGAGCGAGGGGGGCGGCGGCTGCTCGGGGCCCGACGGGCTCTTGGGGGGCGCCGGGTCCGCGCTGGGCGCCGGGCAGGCGGGCCCTGCAGACGGGGCGGGGGCTTCCCTGCCGGAGGGGGGGAACGAGCCCCTCCGCCGCTGCCCGGGGAGGCTCCGTCCGGGGGAGGCGCCGGGAGAGCCCCGTCCGGGTCCGGCCCTCGTCCCTC
>NW_015391857.1:16212-19869 GCF_001527695.2 Protobothrops mucrosquamatus | reverse complement strand
CGGGCGGCGTCCCGGGGCCGCTCCGAAGCCCCGGCCCGCTTTAACGCTCCCCCCCCCTTCTGCCCCGTCCGCCCCGTCTGCAGGAGTCCGGCGTCCGGATGGCGGTGAAGGCCTGCCGCCTGGAGCTGAGCGCCCAGCAGCAGGAGCGCTGGCGCCACGAGCTGCAGATCCTGCACGGGTCCGTCCGGGGCTGGGGGGGCGGTCAGGGGGTCCCCTTCCCCAGCCGGATGCCCCGCAGACCTGGGCCGGAGGGTCCCTTCGGGGGTCCCGCCTTCCCTGCACCTGGCCTGCACTAGGCAGGCGGTGGGGGCCGGGCTCCCTCTGGCCTCCCTTGGAGGCTCCGGATGTTAGTCTGATCCTGACCGTGGCTTGTTTGCATCCGGCCTTTATTATCTTTACCAATAACTCAAGGCGGGGAAGACCCCCAGCCCTCCCTCCTCCTCCTCCTCGCACCCTGTGAGGCTGGGAGGGAGGGGCTGGCCCAAAGCCACCCAGCCAAACCTTAGGACTAAGGCAGGACTAGAACTCACCACCTCCCAGTTCCTATCCGGGCGCCTCCACCACCATCCCCAGCCTCCCCCCCCCCCTTTGCCCTGATTCATGAACCGCTGCTGGGCTGCCTCCTGCTTGCCTGCCTGCCTGGGCTCGGAGGCCGCCCGGGAGCCTGAGAGGGGCCCCTTCCCCAAGGCCCCTCTCAGGCTCCCCTTCCCTTCCTCTCCGCAGCTTGGATCACCCGAATGTGGTGAGGGCCCTGGACCTGCCGGAGGAGCTGGACTTCCTGGTGAACGCCGTGCCCCTCCTGGCCATGGAGTACTGCTCCAGAGGAGACCTCAGGAAGGCAAGGCCCATTTCCCTCCCCCCCCCCCAGGGCGGCCGGGCTGCTGGATCCGCCTGGGCTGCTCGCCTCCCGCTCGGCTGCTACCTGCAGAAACCCAGGAGGGACCCCCAGCCCCACTCGGAGGCCGCTGGAGCCCCCTTCCCACATGAGGACATCCGGAGGGGGTCCCCACCAATTTGCCCGTGATGGAAGGGAGCCGAACTCCTCCTCTTGGGTTCTCTCCACGGCCTCTAAAACGTAGAAGCAGATAAAACTGCACTGGGCTTCTGCTCTTTCGTGGCCTTCCGGGGCTTCAGTCAATCAATTCCTCTTTTGAGGTCGGTTACCAATTTTGGGACCCGGAAGTTGAGCCGCAGAGCCAAACTCCGATGGCACCGGGGGTCTCCCCCTCTTTTGTGCTTTGCCTAGTAATTGTTCATTATTTCACTCCCTTGACAGTCAGCCCTCATTTTCCTGGCACAAATAGGGGCTGCGTTCTCCAACACAGAGCTCGCTAGTGACGTGTTTTGTCCTTTGGGCTCTGCGTACGTTGGTTATTAAATAGAAGATTCGTTCTAACCTTCCTATTATTACCACTGTTGCTCTTTTAGCTGCTGAATGCGCCTGAGAACTGCTGTGGTCTTAAGGAAAGCCAGATCCTTTCTGTGCTGAGTGACATTGGTATGTCGGCTGTCCTTTTCCACCATGAAGTGATTTAAAAGTGTTTGGTTTCCCAGTCTTGTTATTGTGCCTCAAAGTTCATTTAAAAAGCCCACCAGTCCTGAATACGTATAAATAATTAATCTTTATTTGTTTAGACCAGGGGTGGGCAACCTTGGCTCTTTTGTGACTCGTGGACTTCAACTCCCAGAATTCCTGAGCCAGCATGGCTCAGCATGGAAACCTCTCCCTTTCCCCTCAGCACGGCTGGCTCAGGAATTCTGGGAGTTGAAGTCCACACATCATAAAAGAGCCAAGGTTGCCTACCCCTGGCCTAAGCCTAGGCCGCTTTATGACTCGTGGACATCAACTCCCAGAATTCCTGAGCCAGCATGGGGGAACTATGGCCCCTTCATGACTGGTGGACTTCAACTCCCAGAATTCCTGAGCCAGCATGGGGGAAACTTTGGCCCCTTCATGACTCGTGGACTTCAACTCCCAGAATTCCTGAGCCAGCATGGGGGAACTATGCTCCCCTCATGACTCGTGGACTTCAACTCCCAGAATTCCTGAGCCAGCATGGGGGAAACTTTGGCCCCTTCATGACTCATGGACTTCAACTCCCAGAATTCCTGAGCCAGCATGGCTCAGCTTGGAAACCTCTCCCTTTCCCCTCAGCATGGCTGGCTCAGGAATTCTGGGAGTTGAAGTCCACCAGTCATAAAAGAGCCAAGGTGGCCTACCCCTGGCCTAGACCACAGGAGGGCATTGGGACAGAGCTTAGAGCATCTTCTGGATTTTCCACTGTTGTCAAAAGGATGAAAGCCGAATCAGAAAGTGTCTCTATTTTTTTTCCTAAATGTATGCATTTCCCCCCCCCCTAATTTCTAGGCTCTGGCATCCAGTATTTACATGAAAACAGAATAATTCATAGAGATCTTAAACCAGAAAATATTGTCCTTCAGGAGGAAGCCGGGAAGGTAAGTGAAACGCTCCAGGCGTTGCAACAATGAGTTTAGAAGGCTACGGTCGTCGGTTTCTCCGTCAAACTGTTCCACGAAACAGGCCACGGAAAGGGGAATCGTATCCCTCAGCAGCCCCCCCCCCCGTCCTGCCCTGCTCCCTCCCCACCTCTGTTGGGCCAGGCCCTCCTGCCTTTTGGGCCGGGCCTCCCTCGCCTTCTCCGCCCGCAGGTCCTCTCCTCCTGCTCTTTTGAACCACAAGGTGCCCTTGACTTTGGCCCAGTCACAAGGAGACCCTGAGTTCTAGTCCTGCCCTAGGCACAAAAGGTGGGTGACTTTGGGCACTCCCTCTCTCTCTCTCCCTCGGCCCAGCCCACCTCACAAGGTTGTCGTTGTGGGGAAAATAGGTGGAGGAGGGAATATTAGGTATGTTCATTGCTTTTAATTAGTTATACCGACAGTAAAGGTGGAATATAAATAAATCAGGGTCCAACGGTGGTGGCTTGAGGAGCTGGTTCTCCAGCCTCAGAACAACGTCTAAAACAGGGGTAGTCAACCTTGGCTCTTTTATGACTCGTGGACTTCAACTCCCAGAATTCCTGAGCCAGCACAGCTGGCTCAGGAATTCTGGGAGTTGAAGTCCACGAGTCATAAAAGAGCCAAGGTTGACTACCCCTGGTCTAAAAGGACACTTCAGCTGCCAGCTCCTTCCTTCCCATCCGATCAAAGCAGAGGCTCTCCCCCAACCCCCCCCCCGTTTCAGAGGCTCAGCTAGGGGGGGAAAAATGGAGAGAAACACCCACGTCTCCGTGAAGCAGCTCAGGTGAAAAAATGACTTGCCGTGTGATTTAATTGCCAGGTAATCTACAAGATCATAGACCTCGGATACGCCAAGGATCTGGATCAAGGAAGCTTATGCACGTCTTTCGTGGGGACCTTGCAGTACCTGGTGAGATTTGAGCACAGATTGCCCTGCGTTCCGTTCTTCACTCTCTCTCTCTGGGGGGGGGCAGGGGGGGCCTCTGTGTCGTTGATGCTTCTCCCCATTTCTGCTGTTTTGTTTTAGGCCCCTGAACTCTTTGACAACAGCCCTTACTCCATGACTGTGGACTTCTGGAGCTTTGGGACGCTGATCTTCGAGTGCATTACGGGCTTCAGGCCCTTCCTGCACAACCAGCAGCCTTTCATCTGGTGCGTTTCTCTCGCTCAGCTGGGGCA
>NW_015391857.1:0-9137 GCF_001527695.2 Protobothrops mucrosquamatus | reverse complement strand
TCGATGGAGCTAATCCGGAGGGGGTAGTAATTGAGGCATTGGGCTAGAAACCAGGAGACGGTGAGTTCTAGTCCCGCGCCTTGGGTGCAGAGCCAGCACTCTCTCTCCGCCCCAGGCAGGAGGCAATGGCGAACCGCTTCTGAAAAACCTTGCCAAGAAAACCGCAGGGATTTTTTCCAGGCAGTCTCCAAAGACCGTGAGTAAGGGGGGGGGGGGGAGGAAAAAGCTGAGTCATCCACACCGTGAACTACAATGAAAAAGCTTAGGGCATGTTTGCGACGTGACTTCTCAAGTCATACTTCGTGGCCGGGTGGGGGATAGTAGGGGCAACGCGCAGTTCCCAGGCCAGAGGGGCTGCTGGAAGGAGCCCCCATCGGGTCAGCCCTGCGAAGTAGGCCAGCCAAGCAGCACACCCAGAAGAACTTTTCTCTGACTTTACTGTGAGATTACAGAATATCTGGCAAGCTCTTTTACAACCCAAGAAAACCAGGCGGTGAATCCGTGTTGTTGGAAGCTCTCCGGGAAGGTTGTGGTTGACATTTGTGCCATTATTGTAAATACACACCACTTCCCAAGCACCTGAATTCTGATGACATGACTGCAACGGTCACAAGTGCGAAGGCCGGTTGTAGAGTCGCTGTTCGTAGTGCCCTCTTCGTAACTTTGAACAGCCGTTGAATGAAATGGTCTTTAAGTAGAGCCTCCTGGTTCAAACGGGATAACGTAACCCTTAAGTGTGTCACATAAAGAGACATGAAAAGATAAAACTACAGCATAGATGGAGGGAAGGTTTAATGGTTCCTCTAGGAAGCTTAACTTCATGTAGTTTCTGCACCACTAAAATATTAGATTGGCTTCCCGCAGCCTAACAGATTAATTTCTCTCCTTGGGCTGTATCTGTCTGTGTCGTCGGTGCATCCTCTCATACACCTTCGATATAAGGCGCAGGTCTGCAGCTTCTTTTGAGGGATCAGAATCGAGTTTCTTGAGTAGCTTCTTCACGTGGGTCAAGATATTGCTGATCTTCTCAAGCAAGGAAGGACTCACGAGGTGCTTGGTGGTTCCATATCGCTGAAGAACCCAAAGCATCCTTGAATCCTTCAACTGCAGAAAGCCATTAGGAAAAAGACAACGTGGATTGAGAGAGACTGAAGTATTGGGACCGCGAACTGTTATCATTATAACATTATTAACCCATAATGTTAATATCAATGCTTCCTTGGTTCGTATGTTTGCTTATATATATATCCAACAAGTTACGTTCTACATTCAGAAGAATAAATACGTGTGTACCTTCTTTCCATCCCCAAAGCTACCTGCTAACCAACTCGTTTATCTTTTGCAACCAGGTTTTTCACACTGACCAAAAGAAAGACTTCATTTTCAAAAGAACTGGAGTCCGTGACAATCTGTTGCTGCGACATTTCAAAGGTGAATTTCTAATAGTGAAATACAAAAACCCGCCAACATACATACATACACAAAACCAAGGGTTGGCTATAAAGTGAGGAAAGAAAAGCCGAGTATAATTGTAGTGATTAAAAGAAGAGTGAAGAAGAAGAAGAAGAAGAAGAAGAAGAAGAAGAAGAAGGAGAAGAAGGAGGAGGAGGAGGAGGAGGAGGGGAGGAGGAGGAGGAGGAGGAGGAGGAGGANGGGAGGAGAGGAGGAGGAGGAAGAAGAAGAAGAAGAGGAGGATGGGAGGAGGAGGAAGAAGAAGAAGAAGAGGAGGAGAAGAAGAAGAAAGGAGGAGGATGGGAGGAGAGGAGGAGGAGGAGAAGAAGAAGAAGAAGAAGGAGGAGGAGGAGAGGAGGAGGATGGGAGGAGAGGAGGAGGAAGAAGAAGAAGAAGAAGAAGAAGAAGAAGAAGAAGAAGAAGAAGAGGAGGAGGAGGAGGATGGGAGGAGGAGGAAGAAGAAGAAGAGGAGGAGGAGGAGAAGAAGAAGAAGAAGAGAGGAGGAGGAGGATGGGAGGAGAGGAGGAGGAGGAAGAAGAAGAAGAAGAAGAAGAGGAGGAGGAGGATGGGAGGAGGAAGAAGAAGAAGAAGAGGAGGAGGAGGAGGAGGAGAAGAAGAAGAAGAAGAAGAGAGGAGGAGGAGGATGGGAGGAGAGGAGGAGGAGAAGAAGAAGAAGAAGAAGAAGAAGAAGAAGAAGAAGAAAGAAGAAAGAAGAAAACAAAGAGCCATCGAATAACAGAACAGAATAGAATTCAATTCTTAAGTTCATTTCCAGAATAATTTTCTTTCAAAGCTTACTCTATAAACAATACCCCATAAACGAAAGGAGGCCTTTTTCAATGCCACCTTATGAAAGGCAGCCTCGGGAGGCAAAGAAACCTCCAGAAATATTTCCATTTCAAATACGAAGGAAAGATCATTTTTTTCTCACAATTTTTCCCTGCCTCCTTCATTGGAGGTGTGACTCCCTTGTCATATTATTTATTCATGTGTTTATTAAACAAATTTAAAACAAATTTATAGAGCCATCCCACTCTCGTATAGGGACCCCACATCATTTAAAAGTCCCACCGTGTGATAAAACCCCATTAAAAGAAGCCCCCCACCCCGCCCCCCCAAGGCCGCAGCCACACAATCAAATCGGCCTCTTGATCGGCACTGTTTCCCCTGGGGGTCCCCAGGCCCAGGGAGAAAGTCACGTTTTTAGGGCCCTGTGGAGCCCCAACAGCAACAGGCTGGGGGCCAGCCGGACCTCACGGGGTATGATGATCCTTAAAGAAGGGGCCACCCCCGAGAAGGCCCTTTTGCATGTATTTGTTGGTTGGTTTATTTGTTTATAAAATTTATTGGCCACTCATCTTACCTCTGGGTAACTCTGGGCAGCTTACAGTTACTGCATGTATACAGTTAAAACATAAAAAATTGAAATCAGACATAGAAACCTATGGACACAGGGGAGGGCAGAGTGGAGGGGGGGATCTGTTATTACTTGATCAACTCCCTCCATGCGCCGATCCCCCACTGGGCCCCCAAGCCGACTGGCAAAGCCACATCTTTAGGAGGGTTGGGGGCCCAACCTCACATCTGGCGGGGGGGGGGAAGGCAAGATGATCCAGAGAGCAGGAGCCACAGCAGGGAAGGCCCTCCTCCCCCAGCCCCCCCACCAGCTGGAATAAACGGGCTGGCGGGACCCCCAATCTGTCTCCTCAGCCGGCACAGGTGGGGAAGGCCAACCCCAGCGGGGGGAGGAGGTCCCTCAAGTAGCCTGGACCCGTGAAGGCCATGGAGGGCTTTGGAGGGGACCCCCGGCCCCTTGAACTGCCCCCCGAAGCAGACTGGCCACTTTTCATGGTCCCACCCGATGGCCGCCCCTGACAGGGTGGAGGGGGTCCTTGCCCTCATAAGAGGGGGGTCTCCCTGCCCCTTACTACGCAGGCAAGCTGACCCATTTTCTAGGTCTCCACCCACAAGCAACGTTTGGTTTTAGTAAATGATGAAAGAAACTGCTCCCCATGGAAGTTGAATCTGCCTGACCTCACACCAGAAAGTGCCACCCAGACTCACTCTCAGCCGGGCACCAACGTTGAGGCGGAGGCAGTCGTGAGCCTTTGTAAACGTGAGGAAAACCTGATCCTGGGCTTTAATTTTAACCTGGATGTAAACATTGAGCTGCAGGCAGACGGGCTGGAAAGGAGGCGCGTGGACGTGAACCCCGGTGTCCCACCAGTTCCAGAACTTCTGCCGCCGCCCTTTCTCGTCAAAGACGGAGCCCCTGCAAAGGCCCAGGTTCAGCCTAGGGCGGAAAAGGCAAAATTAAAATGTGGCTGAAGGGTGTGTGTGTGTGTGTGTGTGTGTGTGTGTTTCGGACTTCCAGTGGGGGGAGGATGCAGGCAGCAGCACACGCCCGTCTCCCTAGTATTTATCACTGCCCTACACCTTCCATAAAAAGCTTTGTAAACACTTTAAATGGTTGCAGGAAATGCCCCATCATCATCTTGCTGAAAACATTAAGGTCTGCGTGAAGCTCTCATGTTAAGAAACGTCCAGAGGGGACTAAAAATCAGCAGTTTGGCTCTCAAAGCTTTGCGCCTTTCTACACCCAATATGTGCAAAGAGAGCCCTAAACCCCCACGTTCTCCGTGCTGACAGTCCAAACAATCTGAATTCTGATTTAAGATTTATAGAGGCAGTTTCAGCTTGTGCCCCCTCGTGTAGCGACCCTTTAAAGTTGCAACTGCACTGAGCAAAGCGACTTACAGCCAGTCCTCGTTCTTACGGCGGCTGCAGCGCCTCCGTGATCAACATTCGGGCGCTTGGCAACTGGCAGGTCTCTAGGACGGCTGCGGCGGCATCACTGTCGTCCTGGGATGAGTGACGGCCACCGACCCCCCCCTCCCAGCCGGCTCCCAACCCGGGAAGGAAACGGGAGAAGCCGGATTCGCTTAATGACTGCACAACTCACTTCACGGCTGCTGCGATTTCCTCAACAACCAGGGCAAGAAAGATTGTAAAGTTGGGCGACTCGCTTAACGGCTGCCTGGCTTAGCCAGGGCTAGCAAGTCCGGTCCCAACTGTCGTGATAAGTTGAGAACCACCTGCCTGTCCGTTCTGGGAGGAGGTTTCTGTTCCCCTTTGGGCACTTAGCTTATATCTGGCCCTTCGAGAAGCCCTGGGGATGTGGGAGGACGGGGCCAAGCCTGCAGCCCCCCCCCAGGGAGCCCCTCTACGCTGCTGGAAGCTCTTCCCTCCCTCCCTTCCTTCCTTCCTTCTTTCCTTCCTTCCTTCCTTCCTTCTCTCCTCCCTCCGATTACCTGAGCTTTCCCTTTGGCTGGTCGTGTGCTGCGTAGCCCTGATTCGTGAAGAAGGCCAGAATTTCGCTGCCCTGGGTGTCACGAAGGACGCTGTAGGTGAACTGGGTCTCGCTCTCGTAAGTCATGAGGATGGCCAGGCGGCCGGACGGGTAACTGAGTCGGAGCTAAGGAAGGATATTGGTCATCCGGGGTGCCGGATATATTCATGGCTTAATAATAAATATATATATTTATCTTAGTAACATGGTCTTCTTTTTATTTTTGTAATTTTTATTCCACTTATATTTATTTGTATTGACAAAACTATCCTTGGCTGGTTATGCTAAAGCAGGGGTAGTCAACCTTGGCTCTTTTATGACTCGTGGACTTCAACTCCCAGAATTCCTGAGCCAGTCATAAAAGAGCCAAGGTTGACTACCCCTGTGCTAAAGTGTCCAGCTTAGTGGAAGAGCTCAGCAGCAAACATTATAATTTGGGGCAAGTGTTAGAGAGGCAGCTCAAAAAGGGGTCGCCCTGCCCCTCCCTCCCCCAAGCCCCGGGTTGACCGTAGAGATAAATGAGGAATTGCCCCCCCGGCAAGGCTTCGTTGCCTTTACACACATCCCTCGGATCCCACACGGCGCTTGCGTCCCCCGGAGAGAGGGATTTTCAGCTAGGACCCCTCTCCTTCCTCTAAATCAGGGGGGTCCAACCTTGCCGACTTCGAGGCTTGTGAAGTTCAATTCCCAGAATTCCTTGGCTGGGGATTGCCGGGAGCTGAACTCCACAAGCCTTAAAGCCGCCGAGGTTGGACGCCCCGGCTCTAAACTTTGTTCATTGGCAGATATTAGACTTGGCCCGTTCCGTCCGGGAGGAGGAGGAGGAAGCTCTTTCCATCCTGGTAGTATCTTCTCACAGGCTGGAAGGGATGGCAGAGCTGAGGAAGAAAGCAGAGGAAACAGGGGAGGCCAGAGCCCTCCTGAGACAAGGGCCCTCGCCTCCGATCACGCCCCCCCCCGGGCTGCCAGCATGCTGCACAGCCACCGAAATGAAAGGGGGGGTTTAAGGGAATCTCTCACTGTCACGGCAGCATATGGACTGGCCTCTTTGGCTTCCAATTTGTTTGGTCTTAGACACGACAGTTCTCAAATCTGGGAGCTGCAAGAGCAGCTGGTGAGCTGGGCATCCGTAGAAGTTGAATGAATAAATTATGCCGGAAAGTTAAACTTTAAGAAAGGGCTATTTAGGGTGAAAGTAAGGGAGCTGTTTAAGAAAGACGCAGAAAGAGACAGAGGCTCTGTGGAATTAATCCTACTACCCAATAACTAGTGAGAATAAGCCCTATGAGGACCAGACATTAACGCCTGGATGCAAAAACCTGGGTGGCCACTAGATGGCAGCAGAGCTATTTTTCTAGGGGCCTTCTGAGTTTTTGAAGCCCAGAGCTGGAAACGGTCGACTGGGAGGCAGGTCGTCTTTCCTTTCTCTCGCCCGGCTGCCACGGAAAAGAGGAATCACAGGGAACCCTCGACTCACGACCACGATGGAGCCCAACATTCCCGTTGCTAAGCAAGGCATTTGTTAAGTGTATTTTGCTCCATTTTATGACCTTGCTTGCCACAGTTGTTAAGTGAAGCACTGCAGGGGTTAACTTCGTCACATGGCCGTTAAGTGAATCCGGCCTCCCCCTTTGCTTGTCAGAAAGTCGCAAAAGGGGATCCCATGACACACACCTCCAGGACACTGCAACCGTCATAAATATGAGTCAGATGCTGAAATTCAGATCACGTGACCCTGGGGATGCTGCAGTGTGAAAAATGGTTGTAAGTCGCTTTTCCCATTGTGGTCATAATTTTGAATGGACACTAAATGAACTGTTGTAAGTCGAGGACTCCCTGTAGCCGCCACAGAAGCCCGCAAGGACTTTTGTTTCTCTGCAAAGGTTTTTTGGGAGACGGAGCCCCACCTAAAGGCTGGCCGAGCGGGGTCAGCCACCCACCTGGGTCAGGGAGAGGAGCTTGAGAGGGCCCAGCCGCCACACAGGGCCAGGGAGAGGCGGGTTCAGTCCATCCTCAGCCCCGGGACCCCCTTGAGTGACCCCCCCCATCTCTGCCTCTGTCTCCAGGGTCCCTGTGGTGGGTCAAAAATGGAGGAGGGAGCTCTCCCGGGGCTGCTGGGGGCTCCTGGGCGGGAGAGGGGGCTGCGTAAACCCCCAGGCGGCCGTGAGGGGGGGTGTGAGGTCGGTGTGCAGAGCACAGCCCTCCGATTCCCCCCCTTTGGGCCAGAGAGGGGGGGCCCAGCGTGCTCCGTCCACCTCTCGAGCGGGCCTTCGGGCTCCCAAACGGAGACCCCGCCAGGGAGGAGATCCGCCCACCTTTAGCTGCTCAGCTTTGAATCCCAGGTCCATCTCCAGCAGCTCTCTGGGCTCCGGATACCGTTTCTCTAGGCTCTCGGTTTCTGGCCGGGGCAGGTGGTCCGACAACTTGAAATGAATTTTGATGCCTGAAATAGGTTGAAGAGCAGATTGAATAGTCCAGAGCTTCAAGAAGGTCAGGATTTCACAGGATTTGTCTCTTTTATCACAGGGGGGGGGGAAGGGAGAAAAGATGCTTTCCCATTTTTGCAGGGGAACTTCTGGAGAGGCGGAGGCCTTATCTGGAGAAATGAAATGAGGACAAGAGAGGCTCCAGAGGGTTAGAGGGTACTCACATGGGCCATATTTTATATATTGCATAAATATCTCTCTGTATCTCTCGACGCCTCGTTCTTGTAACCTAAGAGGAAAATATTTGAAAATGAGCCGTCAGTAGGCGGACTAAGATGTTTATGCCATACAAGCAGCTGAAGAAAATGGGCATGAGGGCAGCTAAGCAAAGAAACCAATCAAATATATTGATTAAAGCACGTCAGAGAAAGCACCTGGCTTTTGGCTTTTCTACTGAGCCAAAGAACCAGATGGGCAATTTTCCTTCGACCTCTTTGCGACCCTTCCCTGTCTTACTTTATTGGAAAGGGGTTTCCAAAGTAGGAATATGCTATTGGAAAGTAGGAATATGCTAGTTTGCAAACTTAAAGCTCCCACAACTGGGCCGCAATCAATCGTGACATCTACTGAAATTCCACACATTTGCTGCCCTGATCCGATATCATCACTGGAGGCTTTTAAGAGGAGACTGGACAGCCATTTGATCAGAATAGTATATAGGGTCTTCTGCTTGAGCAGCGGATTGGACTAGAACAGGGCTTTTCAACCAGTGGTACGGGTACCACCTGTGGTACATTGGCACCTGGCAGGTGGTACGTGACCATCCTAGAAAAGTGGTAGTAGGGGAGGGGAATGAGAGCGCTGCCGGGCGGGCAGGCAGGTGTCTTGCTTGGCTGTGCCTTGGGGGGCCCTTTTTTCAGTGCCATTGTAACTTCCAACAGTCACTAAGTGAACTGTTGTAAGTCGAGGACTACCTGTACTTTATCACTTCCCCCCCTTTTTTTTTTTGGTCATCAAGTTTTTGACCCCTTGCTAGGCGACTGGTGGTACTCGGATGTTGCCATATCCTAAAAGTGGTACAATGGGTGAAAAGGTTGAAAAGCCCTGGACTAGAAGACCTCCAAGGTCCCTTTCCAATTCTGTTATTCTGTTCTCTGGAAACATGTCGGGTTTATTTAAATAAACCATTCCCCAGTACGCTGCTTCTTATATAGACTATTCTTGCCTTGCCACACCCAGGGCTTTATTTTGGAATTGTGTCCACCTGGCAAAAGCCCACTAAGGTAGGAAAAAGAATATCCTGCAGGGGAGGGTGGACATGAAGCATTCGGTGTGGACTGCAAAACTCTAGATGACCACTAGATGGCAGCGAGGAGCTAGAGTTTCGGATAGGAGCGGGAGCTGTTCAACTAGAAGGCGGCTTACTCTTCCATCAGCATCCTTCTAGTCTTGCTGTCCAGTGACCCCCGGTGATGAGGACGGATGTCGATCTCACTGCCTCGCCTCTCCATGAGCTCCTGGATCACACACTGGAAGACCTCTTTGTACGTCCTGCAACACAGAAACTGCAAAGGAGCCCCGGGTTCAGAGGAGGGATGGCCGCCCCCACCCCCCGGCCCTCCTGGGGTCTGGCCTCGGCCTTTTCAGCATTTCACCATCGCCAGGAGAGGAAAGGCTGGTTTTGTGTCCCAACGTGGCTCTGGTTTCATTGGGGTTTTTTTTTTTGCAGCCGTCATTACGCGGATCAATAAATTGCTAAGGGGTGTGGCTTTACCGAAACCTGGAAATAAATGCCAATTTTCAACAAAGCCCACCGTACAAGTGACTGCAGGAGGCTGCAAATGGTAGGAGTGCAGGCCGGTTGCTGAGTGGCCGAAGGGGTGACCGTCAGGACTGCATGGTAAGTCACA
>NW_015391856.1:16740-22031 GCF_001527695.2 Protobothrops mucrosquamatus | reverse complement strand
ATCTGAGAGCCGCAGGGACAAAGATTCATCTGAACCCACCACCCCACGGCAGTTTTTCCCCACTGTAATCTATAGAAATATAAGGTTGTTTTTCTTTTGTCTTTTGGATTCAATAACCCCATAAAAGTGAATGAATGAAGAAAGCCCAGAATATTAAAATACTCCTTGGGATCATGTTCTAATTAATTTTGATTGTCCTTTTTATTTAAAAATTGTCTTGTGTTGTCCTGTATTTTATTAAAATACAGACTTCAAAACAGGAAAAAGAAAAAAAGAAAAACAAGCACAAAAGCAGAACAAAACTAGACAAGACCACATCAAAAAGGGCATAAAAAGGAAAAACAAAGCAAACATATACATAAATGGTACCCCCTAGTTCAGTGATGGCGAACCTTTTAGAGACCGAATGCCCAAACTGCAACCCAAAGCCCACTTATGTATCGTTGGGTGCCGGGTGGGCGTGGCCCATTGGGTGGGTGTGGCCCATTGGGTGGGCGTGGCTGCGGTGGTAACGGCAGACTGGGTGCAACTAAAAAGTTCAATCAATCAATTCCAACTTTGCAAGATCTTTTTTCCCCGTAAGACGTTGAAATTGATTGATTGATTGAATCTTTTTTTTTTTTGCACACAGCGGCAGAGGCCTAAAGCGAAAAGGTTTTATAAAACCCAGCTGAATGCCTAGGACTCAGGCGACGGCACACATGCCCAGAGAGAGGGCTCTGCATGCCACCTGTGGCACACGTGCCATAGGTTTGCCACCATGGCCCTAGTTGAATACTGCTAAATATATTTCAAAGATAATAACCCACCACCACCCTTGCAAAGCAAGCACACCATTTATAAATTTCTACAACGTTGTTTACCCATCCTAACATCTATCTATGATATGGGGAAAAAACATAGTTAACAGGTAAAACCAACAGCAAAATTAAACAATTGGATGGTCTTGAATTACAGAAAAAAATGGCAGCCTGCCTTACAATGATCAGCCCATCCTTTAGACGGGGGCCTTTCCATTGCCTCCCTGCCTCCTGCTAAGAAATGTCCATCCATAATTATGATGCATCCTGAAAAGCCTGTCTTGAAAGTTTATGATCCCTTGTGTTCGTTTAAGGAATTCTGTATTCTGTTCTGGTAAGCCTCCAGATCACTTCTCTTTAATCCACTAACCTAGATTTGTAGCCCACTTTAGACAGCACCCTCCCTTCGGCATACAGATGCCATCCACATATGCCCACAGAATAGCTCTCTTTTCGCATGACAGCCCAGAGTGATTGTTATTGTTAAGAGCCTCAGTGTGCATAGCGAAATGTGTGTGCCGCTGGAAGAAAAGGAAGGAGTGTGCTAAATTCATCTGACTTATCCTCATCCCCGCCGCACTGGAGATGCCTCTCTCTTCGTCTCCAAAATATTCCCTTAAAACATTAGTCATGGAGATGAAGTTGAGCAGAAAAGCTTGAAAATTACTTTGAGCTGCAAAATTATTATGATTGTTGCTGGGAGGTAAGGGAAGGCAGCCGAAATGACACAATCTGTATTCATTTTTGTTGCTTCTCTAAACTCCCATTAAATAAAAAAAGAAGACAATCCAAAGTTAAAATGGGTGGCTTGCTGCTCTGGTTTACAACTCTGTTGCGATAAGGGGACTTTCTCAGGGAAGCCTTTAAGTCGCCTTTTGAAGAGGAATTCTGCAGTGGATTAGATTATTCTTGGGAAAATGCCAACCACAAAAGGAGGAGGGATCAAACGGGGAATTAGCTTCGAGTCTTTGTGCAGCTGCAAGAAGCATACGTTTGACTTACCCCTAAGTTCCATCAGACCTTATCTCCTTGTTCCCAAGAGAAAGTAAGCAGTCTGGGCAGATTCCTGTACTATAAGTAGAACACAATAAAGTAGTCAACTTGAACCCTTCGCTCGTGGATCCGGTTGCTTCCACCTAACAATGACTGAACTATCTTCTCTATGAAAGTGATCAAGAATAGAATATAAGGAATATAAGGAAAGGCTGCTGGAATTGGGTATGTCTAGTTTAACGAAGAGAAGGACGAGGGGGGACATGATAGCAGCCTTCCAATCTCTCAGGGGCTGCCCCAAAGAAGAGGGAGTCAAACTATTTTCCAAGGTGCCTGAAGGCAGGACAAGAAGCCACGGATGGAAACTAATCAAGGAGAGAAGCAACCTAGAACTAAGGAGAAACTTCCTGACCGTTAGAACAATTAACCAGTGGAACAACCTGCCTCCAGAAGCGGTGAATGCTCCAACACTGGAAGTTTTTAAGAAGAGACTGGACAGCCATTTGTCCAAAATGGTATAGGGTTTCTTGCCTGAGCAGGGGGTTGGACTAGATAATCTCCAAGGTCCCTTCCAACTTTATTATTATTATTATTATTATTATTATTATTATTATTATTATTATTATTATTATTATTATTATTATTATTATTATTATTATTATTATTATTATTATTATTTATTGCCTCGATGACCGGTCCATAAAAATAGACTGTTACCTCTGATGAAACCCATCTACAATCCACCAATGTTTAGATGGCCATTTTGCACTTCTTGATTGATTTACCAGTTGCATTAATCAATTGATTGGTTTTGATTTACATCACACTGGCTGGCAGAAAACAGGAATAATCCAGAAGCAAATTGAAAATAAATGCAAAATTATAATAAAGATTGTGGCTGATGACATAGGCATGATAGAGGGATTGATTCGGAAAAATTGAAATAAAGCCTTTTATGATTACTTCCAGTTTTTGGCAAAAAATAATAATAATTATAGTTGTAAGTCAAGGATTACCTGCAAATCTTAAACTTAAATCAACAGATAATATTTCCTATGTTCACAGACCATGTTGGGCTCCCAGCTAAGACCTGTAATGGCTGAATATGATGGCCCGGCTCATACAACTTGCTAAGTCAAAAGGCTGGATTTGAAAAACTCATTGTCCCATTGTATCACCTAATTGTATTTGAGGCTGCCCTTTTCTTTCCTTTCTTGACTTCTCTTAAATGTCTTTCGTTGGGAAGAGAACTTTCCTATCTGTTAAATAGATTGAACAAATCTAATCAGTCCAGGATTCTATCACTAGATCCTTTAAGAAGAAGAAAAAACAAAACCCTATCAACTCATCCCCAAGAAAGACATGGAACAAAATGCTATTAAACTCCACTGCATGGAATGCAGATATTGTGGTGCATAATTTATGCATATTATAATAGACTTTGTTCAGAATATTGGGACTTCTCGACATTCAAAGAAGTTGAAATTACTGTGATAAATCACTCATGTTCCATTAAACAAGGGCCTTTGGAGATAGATCTTTTATGAAAGACTAATTATCTTCCCTAGCTGGGATTTGGCATAGAAGGGAGGGGGGAGAATGGAGCAGAGTGTGCATGCATGTATATATACAACCCCATGCATACAAATGGGATTGTGGGATCTGCAAGATAATGAGAGTAAACCCCTGGTCAGGATTTTCCATTGCTTTGGTCCTTGTTCCTAGCTTACTTTTCCTCAATGCAACCGTGCGTCAACGTTCTATGAGCACCAAGCCTGCAAAGCCACAACATGTCCATCCTAAGAGATAGGCCAGGTCAAGAAACAGATTCCCAAGAAGACTACAGTTGGTCCTCGATTTACAACAGTTTATTTAGGGATCGTTCAAGGTTACAGTGTCACTGCAAAAAAGGACTCATGACCGTTTTCACACTTGCAGCGTCCTCGTGGTCACGTGATCAAAATTCAGACGCTTGGCAACTGACTCGTATTCATGACGGGCAAAACACATTTAACAACTGTCTCACCGAGCAGCAGAAATATTGGGCTCAGTCGTGGTCTTAACTCGAGGACCTCCTGTACTGGAGTTCGACTTTATTGTCACAGAGTACAAGAATAGAACCTCCATTACTTTTATCCCAGACAGAATCAAAGCACGGTTATTTGGAGTCTTACTCACATTCCCAAATTTTCCAGGGGGCTGCGATGTCATCTATTGTCTCTTTTATCTGCCAATAGTTCTTGCATTCCTTCACCAACCTTACCTGTATGTGCAAATGTATCTTTTTTTCACAAAATGCAGAAAACAACAAACGTGTGAATGCAGGACATAGTGATACAGTAAGGGCTAGATTTAGATGAATCTAAACCTAGGATAGGATAGGATAGGATAGGATAGGATAGGATAGGATAGGATAGGATAGGATAGGACAGAAAATAATAGGATAGGATAGGATAGGATGGGATGGGATGGGATGGGATGGGATGCCCAAGATGACGGACCGACTGCGGCTTGCTCCGTAGTGCGTGGCTCCGGCAAGTGGGGAAATGGGGGCGTTTTGGGGGTGTCTCGGGGGCCTGCGACGAAGGGTGACCGGATGACCTCCCCCCGGACCCGGTTCGGCCCGCCCGGCCCGTTTTCGGCGTTTTCGGCCGTTTTTGGCCGTTTTTGGCCGTTTTTGGCCGTTTTTCGGCGTGGGGATTCGGCCGCAACTGGGACTGGGGCGGCTTGGAAGAACGCCGGCCGGGAAGAAGAACGCCGGCCGGCTTGGATGAACGCCGGCCGGGAGGAACCTCGGCGGCCCGTTTTTGACTCGTCGGACCTCTCGGACCTCTCGGTGGTGAGGCCTGGTGACTCTCGCCTCGGATTTGTCCAGCTCGCCCGGCCCATTTTCGGCCATTTTCGGCATGGGGACCCGGCGTGAGGACTCGGCCGCAACTGGGATTCGGGCGGCTCGGAAGAAGAACGCCGGCCGGGAAGAAGAACGCCGGGCGTCCTGGAAGAACGCCGGCCGGGAGGAGCCTCGGTGGCCTAGTGGTGAGGCCTGGCTTTATTCTCCTCCCGTGGACTCGTTTTCAGCCTGCCCGGCCCGTTTTCGGCTCGTCGGACCCCTTGGCGGTGAGGCCTGGGGACCCCCCCCTCGGGTTTGTTCTAATCCGCCCGGCCCGTTTTCGGCCCGTCCTCGACCCGAGTCGGCCCGTATTCGGTGGGAGGGCCTGGGCCGTGACCGGGACTCGGGCGGCTTGGAGGGACCCGGGCGGTTTGAAAGGACTAGGGTGGTCGGAAAGAACTTTGGCCGGGAAGATCCCCGGCGGCCTGGTGATGGGGCCTGGTTTTAGGCCACTACTTGACTCCCTGGCCCGGGCGCTGGCCTGTATCGGCTGGTCGGACGGCCTGGTGGCCGGCCCGTTTTCGGCCTGAAGAAACATCGACCGGGAGGGCCCAGTATGGCCAACATGACCGGGAGGAGTTTTGGCTTCGGCCCCGCTCCGGCCGATG
>NW_015391856.1:10498-13829 GCF_001527695.2 Protobothrops mucrosquamatus | reverse complement strand
AGGGAGAATTTTTAAACAGGGACAATTCTTAATTTAATTTTAATTAATTATACAGCAAAAAAAAAAATATTTGGTTTTTAACAGGTTTTTATGGGGGGATGATGTTTTAAGTGTTTTAATATGCTGTAAGCCGCCCTGAGTCCTATAGGGAGAAGGGCGGCATATAAATCTATGAAAATAAATAAATAAATAAATAAATGGGATGGGATGGGATGGGATGGGATGGGATGGAATAGAATAGAATAGAATGGAATAGAATGGAATGGAATGGAATGGGATGGGATGGGATGGGATGGGATGGGATGGGATGGGATGCGATGGGATGCGATGGGATAGAATAGAATAGAATAGAATAGAATAGAATAGAATAGAATAGAATAGAATAGAATAGAATAGAATAGAATAGAATAGAATTAAACAGATTGTAGAATAGAATAGAATAGAATAGAATAGAATAGAATAGAATAGAATAGAATAGAATAGAATAGAATAGAATAGAATAGAATAGAATGGAATGGAATGGAATGGAATGGAATCAGAGTTCAAAGGGACCTTGGAGGTCTTCTAGTCCAGCCCCCTGCTCAAGCAGGGGAACCTACACCATTTCAAATAAGTAATTGTCTAGCCTCTTCTTAACAACCTCCAGTGATGGAGTATCCATGATTTCTGAAGGCAAGCTGTTCCACTGGTTAATTGTCCTCGCAGGAGGTAAAAATTAATCTTGGTATTTCCAAGAGAAGACCGGACTCTCTTTGAAGACATCCTTAATTTTCATCTACGGAATACTTTCGGCATCTATTCCGAAAAGGAATTTCCATTCAAGCCCCTGTCTCGATCTTCCACAATCAGGAGAACGTCAGGAGGCAAAGTAGAAAACTGCACTCCATAAATAAAAGGACAGATTTTTTTTTTTTTAAAGTTGAGCATCTGCAGGAATCCATCAATACCTGAATTCTTTCAACTAAGTCTTGGTTTGTCTCATTACTGCCTAATGTATTGGATTGGCGAACTGGAAGCCGAGAAACCCACAGGGCCCTCCAGGGTCACCAGGAGGATAAGTGAAGAATGGCGGTGGACTGTGACCTCATGCAGTTAGCTTTTACAGGTTGTTGCCTTGACATTTAATCGAGATTTACCAGAGATGGCTGAGCGTGGAAGGAGATTTAAAAGCAAGCATGCTAATGTCGGAACAGCAAGCTTTTGGATTGAATTAGGATCGGGAGGGATCTAGGATTTCAGCAGTGACAAATCATAGCTGCCCTTAACTACAGAGTGGAGAGATGAAAGAGACAGGATTGCCTGGGCTTTGCAGCAAGCCAGAAGCCAAACTGACAGCACCAGAGAGGATTTAACGTTATCAGATCATGGTTAACTGTGCCAAAAAAATCTGTTTTTCACTCTGAAAGATGCTTTCGTTTTCCCCGCCCTATCATGAGGCTGGCTTCGGCTTTATTTCCAAATATCTCGTCATTGCACTTTTGACCTGTTGGATCACTGCAGGGGGCAGAGAGGGGTTTCACTGAATTTCTCTTCAATTTTCAGAGGAGTTTCCAAAGTCAATTTTCTTCAGGGCAAAGCAGGAGGAGAAAATGCAGGAAAATCTTTCTGCGTGGGGCTCTTCAGCAACAGTTGGATTTTTTTTAATATATGTAACAATATTCATTCTTTCATTGTACAATCGTCCATCCATTGATCGAGATGACTCGGTCAGTGGTCTATGGATGACTGAGAATCTCTACAGACGTTTAGCTATGCACTTTGGGAGGAACACCCTTTGAATGGTGAGGGAGTATGAATGGATTTCCAGAAAACATTGCAGACTACAGGAACCATTTGCGCTTCACTTTGCGATGCAGACAACACAGACTCATCCCCAACAGCCTGCGCCTGTCTTCAACAGCGAAGGGACACAGGGCAGAAAGCATCCTGCAGCCATGAAGTCTCCACATATATTTGCACTACTCAAGTGACCTTGAGGACACAGGTAAATCTCCAAATGGCTTCAACCACTCTCTAAAAGAATGCAAATGACCAGCTGTCAGCAAGGAATATAAATCCTTCCACTTCCCACCATCCAGTCAGAGCTGAAGAAGCTTCTTGGATGAGAAGCGAAACGTCTTCAAAGGAAAACAAGAAAGTCCCGTTGCCTTCTGAAAAAGCACCTTTGGGACAACCATGACCTGGATCACTGAGGGTCTCCATAGATGTCCATCCATTGGTCTGCAGTCTCCTTGGCTTCTGATGGATCTGTTCAATCTCAGGGGTGGAGTCTTCTCTTCCACTGGTCAATTTCCACTTGGGAAGTGAGATCAGTGAAGGAGATTTTGACATCCCAGAAAAAAATATATCACAAGTGGAAAGCCCACAGGCCATGTTCAAAATAAAATGACCTCAAAAATAACAGTGAAACCCCCTACCACAAGCAAGTTAAAAAATGGAATAGGAAGATGTCTCAAAAGTGCTTTTTCATAAGGCAACTGGACTATGAATGAATGGATGGATGGATGGATGGATGAATGAATGAATGAATGAATGAATGAATGAATGAATGAATGAAACTTTATTATCAAAGTATAACATGTATACAGTGAGATTGGCTGAGCCTCCCTCTGTGCCCCCTCACAACTCACAGTGACTACAAACCCCCAACTTATTACCTTATTATGTTGCCTTTTGAAAATGCACCTTTGAGACAAACCATGATCTGGATGACCAAGAATCTCCATAGACAGAATAGGAAGGCATTTTGCAGGAGAACAAAACAGCTGAGAAATGGTGTAGCAGACTTCAACACAATATGATTCAAAAGATAGACTGGGAAAAACCACATCCAATCCTTGACCAAGCTTGCGTTGAGAAGGAAAATGCATTTGGGGCCTCTGAGAATTTCAAGGGGGTCTGATTGAAGCTATGATGATATAACCAGAGCATGGGGCTTTGGGCTTATGTGTTTACTGAAATGTTTAGTGAAATGAGTGCAGTCAGACCCACAGGCTGAACAACCGAATGAACCTTTGGGTTGACCCAAAAGCATTTGAAGAAAATAACTCTCCTGAAAATTGCCAGCTTAGCAATCGCCGACAAATTTCAGGGCTATAATTTGTGGACTGGAAAATTGGATTGGATCTGCTCGTGCCCCTGGGGTGTGATCTTTTCTAACCCATTCAGTGCAAAAAATCTGATAGGAGAGCATTCCTGAACATTAGCCCATGCTTGAAAAGTTGGAATCCAGGCCTCTTCTGCCCCAAAATATTTGGTACCCCGGGGAAGAAGAGTCCTAACCTTTATTCACTAATTACCTAGGTTTGGAACAAATAGCAATTTTATTTCA
>NW_015391856.1:0-9740 GCF_001527695.2 Protobothrops mucrosquamatus | reverse complement strand
TCTTACCCTCTGCAGTTCTGCCAATGTCTCTCCAACCATTACAGAGCAGTTTTTCCTCCCAATCTTAGCAGTTTCCAGGTGTGTGGACTTCAACTCCCAGTATTCGTATTAATGGAATGTGGAAATTTATACACCTGGACACTGTCAATAATTGACCTTGAATATCTATGGATTACAGACAACTGATCTCACTACTTTTTCCCCCGAATCTGCTAATAAGAGAAGTCAACCAGATGCTGAGGCCCTAGAAAGAGTGCAGAAAAGAGCCACAAAAATGATAATGTCAAGTTTCGAAGCACAGCTTTGCTGATGTGACATATATTGCTTCTCAGCTTGCCAAGGAACTTGGGGGGGGGGGGAAGGAAGGTATTTGGCATGCAGATTTCAAAGATTAAGAAGCCAGACTGTGAGACTCAAGGACGTTACACCAGGTGTCTGGCTAGACCCAGAGACACTTTCTCATAACAATATTTTTCTACTTGATTGAGCCATGTGACCTGACCAAGAGGGAGAAGGAAGAATGCTTTTACTATATGGGTTTGGGAGGGGTCTTGCCAGAGCTGGTTTTGCTTTCATTAAGTGCTGAAGTGATGTACTCAATAAAGTTTTGCATCAAGAGATTGGAATGTCTTGAAGGTGTTTGCTTAATTGGGTTTGTCAGTTGGAACCTTGACAGATAAGGGGTCTGTAAGCTAAACAGTACAATGAACTACATATGAGTAGCTTAACAAAGACAAGAGGTCTTTTAGCAGGACTGTCACAAAGGAGAGGACCTCAATTTATTCTCCACAGCACCTGCGAGCAGAAGCAATAAATGGAAGAAGGAAACCCAACCTGGAAGTAAGGAGGGATTTCCTAACAGTGAGAACAATTAATCAATGGAACAGCTTGCCTCCCAGAGTTGTGGTGCTCCATCTCTGGAGGTTTTCAAGAAAAGATCATCTTTTGTCTTGGATGGTATAAGAACTCCTGCCTTGGGCAGAGGGATGGACTAGAAGACCACCAAAGTCCCTTCCAGACCTATAATTTTGTGGTGGAATGAAATTTTGGGAAAGAGAGGGACTCCAACAGCTTCATCTAATAGTAATAGCCCAGAGTCACTCCTGACATTATAAAATGCTGAGGGTGGTCCTTATCTGCTAGAGCACAGGTGGACAAACCTTTCCATCAGCAAATATTATCCTACACTGAGTGAAGAATCAGGTCCACGAGGTGCTTCCTGGAAACTATAATTGGCAATCTTCTTTCTTTTTAGTTCCTCCATTAAAAGTTGCCATATCAAAGTACGTACAGTCTACTCCCAATTTTTTTTTTTTTACTAATTGCTGAATCTGCTGAGCATCAAGAAGGACCCCAGCCTCCCCCCCAGTCAAAATCTGTGCTCTTCTGAATTTTGCAACATCGTTGACAAAGATTTGCAAAACAAAGTCCCTACTGGGGAAAATATATTCCAAATGTGCAATGCCAGAAATAAAGTTTCTTAATTTAAATGTGCATTTTTCTCAAACGTATTAAATTTATCTTCATTTGGGAAAAAATGCTTATGAAGAAGCTAGCAGATTAGGGGAAAAAGAATCCTATAAAAGTAATTGAATATTCATGAGTTTGGGGGTGTCAGGCTTCCCCCCCCCATTTTGTTGGTCCTGTTAAAGGAGCCAAACGAAATTTGTGTCTAGTGAGATGAGAAACCAGTGAAAATATAATGAAAAGAATTAATTACCACATTGTTTTTTCCCCTTGTTTGGCAAAAAACTCCAGCTTCCTATCCAGGAATCAACCTCCTTCTTCAATTTGCCTTTGTTGTTGTTAGTTGCGAAGTCGTGTCCGACCCATTGCGACCCCATGGACAATGTACCTCCAGGCCTTCCTGTCCTCTACCATCTTCTGGAGTCCATTTAAGCTCACGCCTACTGCTTCAGTGACTCCATCTAGCCACCTCCTTCTCTGTCGTCCCCTTCTTCTCTTGCCCTCCATCTTTCCCAGCATCAGGCTCTTCTCCAGTGAGTCCTTCCTTCTCATTAGGTGGCCAAAGTATTTGAGTTTCAACTTCAGGATCTGGCCTTCTAAAGATTTGCCTTAGCTCTTCATATTTTATGACCCACTTTGGGTGAACTTGGATATGGGTTGTGAACTCATACGGGGGGGGAAGAATACTCTTATGCTTGAGAGCTAGTTAAAATCTTAAACTTGATCCATGGAGAGAGAGAAATCAAGTTTCCACTTGACTATGGAATGCACTATCTTCCTCTGAGCCAATCAATCAATCAATCAATCATTCAATTGCAATATTATCTACCCTACCAGGTTGTTGCTGTGCAAATAAGATTAGACATAGCCTCCATATAAGTCACCTTGAGCTCTCAGGAAAAAAAAGAGAGACAGGATGCAAGAAATAACATTTTTTTTTAAAAAAAAAAACTGTTTTGCAGGGCAAATATTTTAAATGGATAACTTCATTATCTCTCTTCCAACTGCCTGGGCCACCAGCCTGCACTGCAGATTCAAAGCAGCTAACAACAAGAAAATGTAAGTGATGAATTTTTTTTTGTTAAAAAAGGTATGAAAGTAGTAATAGTAGATAACAGTGGAAAAAAATGAGTAGATAACCAACATAAGCAGGATGAAAATAGGAGCTAACTGAATGGAAAACAATCTGCCAGGAGCAAAGGAACATAATCACCACAGCCAGCCAAAGACCTGTCTAAACAAGAAGGTACCCAGAGGAAAACCATGTTCAAATACTACATTAATAGCAATTTCATCTGTTATCTGACAGCCCGAGGCTTTCAAAATATAATAAATCTTTAGGGAGCCCACCCAAGAGAGAAAACCTCTCTTTCCCCACTTGGCAAAAACTGTCTGAGCAAATTTAATAGAGCACTGAGTGCGAGGGATTAGTAGGAATAGAACATAAAAGATACCGTAGAATAACATGAGTTGGAAGGGACCTTGTTGGTCTTCTAGTCCAGCCCCCTGCTCAGGCAGGAAACCCTATATCAGTGGTTCTCAACCTTTTTAATGCCGCGACCCCAACCGGTCGTAAGTCGAGGATTAAACCGGTCGTAAGTCGAGGACTAAATCGGTCGTAAGTCGAGGACTAAACCGTTCGTAAGTCGAGGACTACCCAACCGGTCGTAAGTCGAGGACTTTCCCTGCCCGGGAGCACCGCGCATGCGTGGTTCCGCCCCCTGCGCCGGCCGAGGCGTAGCTGGCAAGCGGCAGAGACGGAGCAGGCCGACCACCAGCTGGCCCAGCCCAAGGGAGGTAAGGCACCCACCGGAAAAGGGGAAAAAATGGCGGACAAAAAAAATGGCGGACAAAAAAATGGCGGACAAAAAAATGGCGGACAGCCTTGCTTGGCGACCCCCGTGAAATGGTCGATCGACCCCAAATGGGGTCCCGACCCACAGGTTGAGAACCACTGCCCTATATCATTCCAGACAAATATTTGTCCAAAGTTTTCTTGAAAACTTCCAGCGTTGGAGCATTCACCGCTTCTGGAGGCAGGTTGTTCCACTGGTTAATTGTTCTCACTGTCAGGAAGTTTCTCCTTAGTTCTAGGTTGCTTCTCTCCTTGATTAGTTTCCATCCGTTGCTTCTTGACCTGCCTTCAGGCGCTTTGGAGAATAGGCTGACACACACACACACCCCTCTTCTCTGTGAAATGGTATGTCCTGAAAGAGAGCATGTTTGGGGGTGGTCTTCTATCTTGCCCCCATTTTGTTGCAAAGTTCATTTGCCCTGTGTTTTGGAAGCTTTAAATGAGTCAGTGGCATCACCCCCAGACCAAGAGACAGACATGCTAACATTATGAATGGAGTCATTTTTATATCTGTGTTGTGTTCCATAGTGATACACGTGCATTGTCAACAGTGCCATTTTTAGACAAAAGGAAGCACCCCCCAAAAAAAATATTTTATTTGAAAGAGGTTCTTTGCAAAGATTCCAGAGGGCCTGTTGTGTTGTGAGAACACATCAAACCTACTTTCATCTCTTCGCATGTCATTGTTCATTTGTACTCTTAATTATTTCTGAACCAAATGCAAGCACCTCATTCAGAAAACACGCACATACACACATTTGGCTTCATCTTTCCATATGTTTTATTAGTTCTCTTGCCTCCCCCCTCCCTCCCGCTCCTCCAACTTCCCAGTTTGAAGTCGATAAAAAGTTATGATTGAGTAAAGCAATAGGCTGAATCTGTAATCTGGACTGCTATTTAATGAATATTGAATTTTGTAAAGGAAAAAAAGGTGTTAAAGCCTCGTGCTTGTGGCTTTCAGCATTTCTGGCTTGGACTGCAATAGGCTCTTTCATAATTTAAATTGATCAGACCTTTCCACGTATACCTTGTTCTTTGTTCTACAGTAATTACAAAATTCCATATTATGGAAGGGTGAGCCAATTCTGCCCACATCAATAGGTAAATGAACCCAGGCTTAAAGGAAGCCTTAAAATATTGGTTACAAAAGTTCATGTGAGATACAAACACAGAGAGAGGGAGGGAGAGAGAGAGAGAGAGAAAGAGAGAGCGGGAGAGAGAGAGGGAGAGGGAGAAAAAGAGAGAGAGAGGGAGAGGGAGAAAGAGAGAAGGAGAGAAAGGGGGAAAGGTAGAAAGAGAGAGGGAGAGAGAGAGAGACTTTGAATCATTAGCCATTCAGAAGAAGCCACAATGACATTGTGTGTATCGTGACATCATTGCATAAGTGACACCAAGTATGAAATTAACATCCCTCGTACCATGACATCATGATGCAAATGAGGTAGGGTTCATAATCCATGTCATGCACAAAATTGCACATTTGACATCCCTTGACCCCACCCCACCCAACCTCCAGAAATAAAATAATAACCCTCTCAAATAATTTATGGACTCGAGGGCTGGAACTCAGAGGTGACCAACAAACTGAAATGAACGGGGGGGGGGGATGTAGTTATCCAAAGAAATAGATTTCTCACTTAATATTTCAAACAGCAATCTGAAAGTGATAAAGGAACTTCGCGTCTTTCTCCTCCTCCTCCTCTTTGTCATTGTGGTCTTCCAGAAAGCCCCCCCTCCCCCAAAAATGCATAATCTCCTTATCTCTAACTCTGGATTGATGGCCAAAGCGACAAAGTACCATTCATATCTTTTGTGATTTTTGTCTTTTCTACTGCTTTGATCAGCGTGGGAAGGAGCCACACTTTTCCTATAAATAAATAAAACAATTGTCTTGCAAATCAATCCCCAGTCTTGCCTTGATGAATCTCCTGGGGAGGAGAGGGGGCGGGTTTCCAGTGGTTATTTCAGTATCTTAAAACTGCTACGTTTAAAATAATAGCTTACCAAAATGCACTGTGTATATTTAAGCATTTTTGTTAGCTACTTCAGATTCCCCTTTTTTCTCTCTCTCATATGCGCTCATGTGCACTCTAGAATATATAAGCAAATTATCTATTTTAGCTATGGGGGGAAAGAAACACGTTTGGTTTTTTTTACTCATGAGCAATCATGCTGCCTAAACCACAAATATCAGGCTTCAGATTAAATACCGGATGACAAATAGTCCCCATACAGTGGCTTGGGGTTGTTCCCCCTCAAGGTGGCCACTGCTGACTCCATATTTTTTTCTGGAAATTGAACAGTGTTTGCTTCAGGCTACATCTACGTCAGTAATCAAGAATCAATTGATTCTGTCTGGCGGTGGCAGCTGTTGCTGGATCATTCTCCAGAGATGACAGGTACTCCATCTTAGCCAGATACTCTTAAGTCGACTTTATATATATATATAAAGCCTTTGTAAGCATATCCCTGATCAAAGATGGGTCAACTTCTAATGTCAGAATGCAGGATGTTCTTTGCAGAAGTTTGCAAAATGTACAGATCCCTCTGAGGGAACAAATGAATGTGTTCTCTCTCAAACCACAGATGTTTCTGGAGTGGTCGAAATATCAAAGGAACATCTAGTGTCACAAGGCTGTGGTTAAAAACCTATTGGTCACACACACTTGTTTGTAAGTGTGTGTGACTCTGCTTAAATAAATCTGGTGCTTCCAAACTGGTGCTTCACTCCCAGATTGTCTTGACCACTACAAAATGTCTCCCAAGTTCAGTTTGAATATGCTTTCTTGCAACTGAGAAGAATTGGGTTGAGCTGCATTAGATTAAACGGACTAACATTAGGTAGCATCCAGATAGATGTATGCTAATACACAGTAGTCCTTGACATTCACAGCTAATAATAATAAAGTTGGAAGGGACCTTGGAGGTCATCTACTCCAACCCCTGCTCAGGCAGGAACCCTACACCATTTCAGACAAATGGCTGTCCAGTCTCTTCTTAAAAACTTCCAGTGTTGGAGCATTCACCGCTTCTGGAGGCAGGTTGTTCCACTGGTTAATTGTTCTAATTGTCAGGAAGTTTCTCCTTAGTTCTAGGTTGCTTCTCTCCTTGATGAGTTTCCATCCGTTGCTTCTTGTCCTGCCTTCAGGTGCTTTGGAAAATAGCTTGACTCCCTCTTTTTTGGGGCAGCCCCTGAGATATTGGAACACTGCTATCATGTCCCCCCTTGTCCTTATCTTCATTAAACTAGACATATCCAATTCCAGCAGCCGTTCCTTGTATGTTTTAGCCTCAGTCCCCTGATCATCTTTGTTGCTCTTCTCTGTAACCTTTCTAGAGACTCAACATCTTTTTTACATTGTGGTGACTTTGTGGTGACATAATTGAGCCCCAGTTTTTATTGCTAAGAAAGGCAGTTCTTAAGTGAGTTTTGCCCCATTTTATGACCTTTCATGCCAGAGTTGTTAAGTGAATCACTGCAGTTGTCAAGTTAGTAACACCCTTGTTAAGTGAAACTGGCTTCCCCCATTGACTTTGCTTGTCAGAAATGAGCTTTATCAGAACCAACATATATTATTTGAAATGACCACTTGACTCTGGAACACTGCAACCCTCATAAAAACAAGCCAATTGCCAAGCATCCAAATTTTGATTATGGGGATGCTGCAACGGTCATAAGTGTGAAAAAAATGGTCATAAGTTGCCTTTTTTTCAGGGCCGTTGTAACTTCAAATGGTCACTAAAAGAACGGTTGTAAGTCAAGGATCACCTCTAAGTATGCAATCCCAATTCAGACTAGTCTGGTGAAATCCAGATCAAATGTCCATGGGGAGTGAAGATGATGTTGAATATTCCAGACTGTGAAGCTTTCTTCAATAAGAAATTGTAAAACTAATTTTGGAAGACTAATTTTGGAAGACTAATTAGACAAATCACTGTAAAAAAAAATGTCACAGAATGGTTTAAAATGACATTGCGGAAGAGAAATTCTTATCTTGGCACCCACTTAAAGACATTTCATATATGAGGGATCACTACAGAGAAATAGGCAAAAACAGCTGGAATAAGCCAGCCCTGTACTTAACAAATGTATATATATATATAAAGATGTTGTGACTCTGGAAAGAGTGCAGAGAAGAACAATAAAGATGATTAGGGGGCTGGAGGATAAAACGGTTACAGGAATTGGGTATGTCTAGACTAGTGAAAAGAAGGACTGGGGGAGAGATGATAGCAATATTCCAATATTTTAGGGGACTGCCACAAAGAAGAGGGGGTCAACCTGTTCACCAATGCACCTGAGGGCAGGACATGAAGTAATAGATAGAACCTAATCAAATAGGGATACAACCAAGAATTAAGGAGAAATTTCCTGACAGTCAGAACAATTAACCAGTGGAACAACCTGCCTCCAGAAGCGGTGAATGCTCCAACACTGGAAGTTTTTAAGAAGAGACTGGACAGCCATTTGTCCGAAATGGTATAGGATCTCCTGCTTGAGCAGGGGGCTGGACTAGATGACCTCCAAGGTCCCTTCCAACTCTGTTATTCTGTTTGTTCTATATTATTCTAATTATGCAAGAACATGGATATGCAGCTTGGCAAAAGCATGTTAAAGTATACGGTTGGAAGGAATACTAGAAAAAATGATGAATTCCTTCTGCATTATTTTCCTTTTGTCTTTAATTCTTGGATGGCAGGGTGGGGGTGGAGAGATGTATTATAAAAACACGTTCCTTGTTCTTTCTCTCTTTATGAACAACGCCATCATATTCACTCTCGGGAAGAAAATTGATGTCTGTAGGAACGTAGGGCTGACCTTTGGTTCCAAAGATAATTAGACTTGTGGGAGGGATCCTTTTCTTCAACTTTCCATATCTCTGCCCTTTAGATGTTTGTGGGGAAGGAGATTGTTCTGGCTATACCCCTTGCATATCAAAACATGCATACCCACTTTTTTGATTGATGGTGCATGGTAGTGTATCCATAGAATGAGTACAATTAAAAAGAAATAGGCTGGTGCTGCTAGATTATAAGACTGGGCGCTATCTAACAAAATGAAATTCAATGGTGAAAAAAGTAAGGTTCTACATTTAGGCAAGAAAAATCAAATGTACAGGTATAGTATAGGGGGTACATTGCTCAATAGTAGTAACTGTGAGAGGGATCTCAGAATCCTAGTGGACAATCACTTAAATATGAGCCAGCAGTGTGCTGCAGCTGCCAAAAAAGCCAACACAGTGCTGGGCTGCATTAGAAGGATAGAATCAAGATCACGGGAAGTATTAATACCACTTTACAATGCCTTAGTAAGGCTACACTAGGAATATTCCATCCAGTTTTGGTCACCACGATGTAAAAAAGATGCTGAGATTCCAGAAAGAGTACAGAGAAGAGCAACAAAGATGATTAGGGGACTGGAGGCTAAAACATATAAGGAACGATTGCTGGAATTGGGTATGTCTAGTTTAATGAAGAGAAGGACGAGGGGGGACATGATAGCAGTCTTCCAATATCTCAGGGGCTGCCACAAAGAAGAGGGAGTCAAGCTGTTCTCCAAAGCGCTTGAAGGCAGGACAAGAAGCAATGGATGGAAACTAATCAAGGAGAGAAGCAACCTGGAACTAAGGAGAAACTTCCTGACAGTTAGAACAATTAACCAGTGGAACAACCTGCCTCCAGAAGCAGTGAATGCTCCAACACTGGAAGTTTTTAAGAAGAGACTGGACAGCCATTTGTCCGAAATGGTGTAGGGTTTCCTGCCTGAGCAGGGGGTTGGACTCGATGACCTCCAAGGTCCCTTCCAACTATCATTATCATTATCATTATCATTATCATCATCATCATCATCATCATCATCATCATCATCATCATCATCATCAGTATCATTATCATTATCATTATCATTATCATTATCATTATTATATAATCTAATTTTCTGAGCTTTTGTAATCCTGTCTACCAAGAAGGAACACAACTCAAAGTTCTCTAGGAAGATTGAGTTTAGCAATGAGTGGGGGTGAAACTGAAGGGGTAAAAATCTAAAGCTGTAGCAGTTGTAAGTCTGAAAATGGTCATAAGTCATTTTTTTCAGTGCCGCTGCAAATTCAAACAGTCACTCAATGAACTATGTCGTAAGTCAAGGACTACCAGTAATTCCAAGACTAGACTGGCAGAAATCATGGTTTAGAAATATTCAAAAATAGCTGCCCATGTTCATTCTTCCATTAAAAGGAGAAATACAGATGAGATCATTGGTAATCCGTGGATGTAACCATATATAAATGTTGCTTTGATTGACTAAAATCTCCTAAGCCTGCAAGTGTTAACCGTGGAGTCAAACAAAATGAATAATCCAATTAGCTCGTGCATATGCTTATTGGATACAACAGCCAACTACCCATGTTGATGTATTCAA
>NW_015391855.1:20105-27138 GCF_001527695.2 Protobothrops mucrosquamatus | reverse complement strand
TTTTGCATATGCACACAACAACATCACCATAACTGAACCCAAGGTAGAGTGTGTGTTGCAGGAACCCAGTGTTGCTTTTGTCATTTGCTCCCTCTTGCTTCTGACCCCCACAGCTGATGCCTCTAGAACCCATCTTCCAACTAACTCTTTGCCCCAAAAGGGCAACTGGCCTTTTGGTTTTGCTGGTCTTGAACTGGGCTGAGAAGAGGTTAGGAGTTTCTGGATCAGAAGAAATGGAAGGCGCCAATGTAGATGCACAAGTCCCGGTGAAGCCTGAGTCGGAGTATCAAGTGGTTCTTATCCATTCCCTAAGCTCTTTACTAGCCAGCCGTGTGCTGCAGCTGCCAAAAACGCCAACACAGTGCTGGGCTGCATTAACAGAGGGATAGAATCAAGATCACGCGAAGTATTAATACTCCTCTACAATGCCTTGGTAAGGCCACACTTGGAATACGACATCCAGTTTTGGTCACCACAATGTAAAAAAGATGTTGAGACTTTAGAAAGTACAGAGAAGAGCAACAAAGATGATCAGGGGACTGGAGGCTAAAACATATAAGGAACGGTTGCTGGAATTGGGTATGTCTAGTTTAATGAAGAGAAGGACGAGGGGGGACATGATAGCAGTGTTGCAATATCTCAGGGGCTGCCACAAAGAAGAGGAAGTCAAGCTATTTTCCAAAGCGCCTGAAGGCAGGGCAAGAAGCAACGGATGGAAACTAACCAAGGAGAGAAGCAACCTAGAACTAAGGAGAAACTTCCTGACAGTTAGAACAATTAACCAGTGGAACAACCTGCCTCCAGAAGTGGTGAATGCTCCAACACTGGAAGTTTTTAAGAGGAGACTGGACAGCCATTTGTCCGAAATGGTATAGGGTTTCCTGCCTGGGCAGGGGGTTGGACTAGATGAACTCCAAGGTCCCTTCCAACTTTATTATTATCAATATTATTATTATTATTATTATTATTATTATTATTATTATTATTATTATTATTATTATTATTATTATGGAAGGAAAGGAAGGAAGGAAGGAAGGAAGGAAGGAAGGAAGGAAGGAAGGAAGGAAGGGAGAGGGAGTTGCTATGAGCTAATAGGATCTGTGGTGTTGACATTGCAGAGGAGTTTGGGTTTTAGTGAGCAGCTTGTGGATCTGGTCTCCTCCAGAAGTGTTGGGATTGTCTCCCAGCATGAATGAGAGTTTGCTAGATGCTCAAGAGGCTTCATGTCACCCTGGAGATGTTTGCAAATTCACTAGCAGGAGAGTGCAATGGATTGTGCTGCAGAAATTGTACTTTTAGGAGCACTTGGAGGGAGGGATGTGAGCTATATAACCTGAGAACTTTCCACGTTGGTGACTTTTCTATCCTAAATAATAGCTAGTCCTCAATTTATGGCCACCATTCAGCCTAAAATTTCTGTTGCTAAGCGAGAAAACGGTTAAGAGAGTTTTGCCCCGTGTTATGACTTTTCCTGGCACAGTTGTTAAAGGAATCACTGCAGTTCTTAAGTGAGTAACATGGTTGCTAATAAGAATCTGGCTTCCCCATTGAATTTTGCTAGTCGGAAGGCTGCAAAAAATGGTCGGATGACACCGCCACCGACATAAATATGAGTCAGGTACGCCAAGTGTCTGGATTTTAATCACGTGACCGTGGGGACACTGCAGCGGCGGTAAGTGTGAAAAAAAGGCCTTAAGTCACTTTTTCCAATCCGTTGTAACTTCGAACGGTCACTGAATGAACTGCTGTAAGTCGAGAACTACCTGTATATATATCTTTCTGTTCTGCAACACCACCTAAGCATCCTTTCATGGTTGTGCTGGGAATGCGTCTCGCCTCTTTCATTCCGTTTCATTCCTTCTCCCCTAGGGTACGAGCAGACCCTCCCATTACTACGTGCTTTGGGACGATAACCGGTTCACAGCAGATGAGCTTCAGATCCTCACCTACCAGCTTTGCCATACCTACGTTCGTTGTACCCGCTCTGTTTCTATCCCAGCACCAGCATACTATGCCCGACTGGTGGCCTTCCGGGCGCGATATCACCTTGTCGACAAAGAGCATGACAGGTGAGTACCGTAGCTCAGGGGTCTCCAACCCCCGGGCCGTGGCCCAGTACTGGGCTCTGGCATGCCAGCAACCGGTCCGCACAAACAAGCAAAGCCCCATCCGTGGGATGCAGGCAGCACACAAAAAACACGCACCCTCCGGTCCGCGGAAAAACCTCTCTCCACGGAACCGGTTTCTTGGTGCCCAAAAGGTTGCGGACCTCTACCGTAGCTGGACCGTCCACCCTCTCCCAAGAAGATGCTTCTTGCAGAGTCCAATGTCCACCACTGGATGGAGCTAGTGAGTTACAGGTTGTGTTCCCGGTGTTCTTGGAGTTGGGTTATTTTCTTGAAGAAAATGTCATTACCAAGTGCACTGACAACGTTACTCAGCCTGGTAACAAAAAGTTGTCCAACAGCGTCGCCTCTTCTTTAGAGAAGAGACAGATAGGTATGGCAGCCAAATCGTGGCTTGGAAGTTGTTATTTACACTGGGGGGGAGGGGAAGGGAATTATTAAGTATCTCTGGAAAGAAATTATATTAACCGTACAGGTAGTCCTCGACTTAACGATGACAGTTGAGCCCCCCCAGTCTCTGTTGCTAAGTGAGACGTTTGTTAAGTGAGCTTCGCTCCATTTTACGACCTTTCTCGCCACTCTTGTTAAGCGAATCGCTGCAGTTGTTAAGCTAATAACACGGTTGTTAAGTGAAACTGGCTTTGCTTGTCCGAAGGTCGCAAAAAGGGGATCGCGTGACCCTGGGACACGGTGACCGTCATAAATGCGAATCAGTGGCCAAGCATCCGTACATAAATCACAGGACCCTGGGGATGCTGCAACGGTCCTCAGTTGTGAAAAATGGTGTGGGTGTCGTCGTAACTTTAAACAATCGTTAAGTGAACTGTTGTAAGTCGAGGACTGCCTGTATTTCACTTACTCAAAGATAGGCGTCCTCTCCACTCACAGAATTGTTCAGCCCTCCCAATTCTCCAGCACGTTGTCCAAAGGCAGAAAGCCACTCCCAGCCTGGAAAAGTTTTTGTCCCCCTAGTACAGTGTTTCTCAACCTTGACAATTTTAAGGCATGTGGACTTCAACTCCCAGAATTCCACAGCCAGCAATGCTGGCTGTGGAATTCTGGGAGTTGAAGTCCACATGCCTTAAAATTGTCAAGGTTGAAAAACACTGCCCTAGTAGTTTCTCTCCAGCACCCTTAGACTTTCGGAGTAGGAAAAGAACAAACTGTTTTTATTTAACACAGGTGTGCAGTTCGCCTAGAGCAGGGCTTTTCAACCTTTTCACCCATTGTACCACTTTTAGCGTATGGCAACATCCAAGTACCACCAATCACCTAGCAAGGTGTCAAAAACATGATGACCCCCCCCAAAAAAGGAAAAAAGTGATAAAGTATAGGTAGTCCTCGACTTACAACAGTTCGCTTAGTGACTCTTCAAAGTTACAACGGCACTGAAAAAAGTGCCCCCCCCAAGCCACAGCTGAGCAAGACACCTGCCTGCCCACCCGGCGCCGCTCTTCCTCCTGTCCGAGGTTTCCATTGTTGTGAGCATTTCTGTTGAGGATTGGCAGCGGGGGTGGGGTGGGGGGTGTTTAGTTTTTATTCCCCCCCCCCCCCGTCTGCTGGGTGGTTGCAGAAAGTTTTGGTCACTTCACATGACCCTGGGACACTGTGACCGTCATAAACATGAATCAGTTGCCAAGCATCTGAGTTTAAATCACAAGACCCTGGAGATGCTGCAACATTCCAGCTGATGGGCGCTTCTTCTGGGCTCAGCAGAAGCACCAGGATCAGCGCTGAGCTCCAGTCTGGCACTGATCCTGGTGCTTCCGCTGAGCCCTGACAGCCCTGCAGCTCCAGCCATCTCTCGCTCAGGCTTGTGCGGTGCTGCCACCGGTTCAGCTCATTCCCCTCCCCCTTTACTTTTCTAGGATGGTCGTGTACCACCTGCCAGGTGCCAATGTACCACAGGTGGTACCCGTACCACTGGTTGAAAAGCCCTGGTCTAGAGCCGTGTTTCCCAACTATGGCAACTTTTCAGATGCTGGCTGGGGAATTCTGGGAGTTGAAGTCTTAAAAAGTTCCCTGGAATAAAGCTGGGCCATTTTTGCTGACAGTGGTTTCCCTGCCCAGGGCAATCTGCTACCTTCATCCCTTCTGTGTTCTAATTAATGCTCTGTTTCGTCCTCCCCCCCCCCATTCCTTTCCCTGTTGCCCCTTTTAGCGGAGAAGGCAGCCACATCTCCGGCCAGAGCAACGGCCGAGACCCTCAAGCTCTCGCCAAGGCTGTGCAAGTTCATCAGGACACTTTACGTACCATGTACTTTGCTTGAAAGCCCAACATTTTTACCTCACTCCAGAAAGCTTTCCGATTTGTAGGAGCCATAGAAAGAAAAGAAAAAAGAAAGAAAGAAATGAAAGAAAAAAAGAAAGAGAGAAAGAAAGAAAGAAAGAAAGAAAAGAAGCAAGCAGAAGAAAGAAAGAAAGAAAGAAAGAAAGAAAGAAAGAAAGAAAGAAAGAAAGAAAGAAAGAAAGAAAGAAGCAAAAGAAAGAGAAAGAAAAAAAGAAAGAAATGAAGCATTGGAGCACCTGGTGGTTATCCAATGGGGAGATCACTGCAGGCCGCGGACAAAACATTTCTAGGAAACAACCCGTGTTTTCCAGGGTCAATGCAGGAGAACTGCTTAACTGGATGGACACACCTTTGTAGTATTAAAACGAGAGACTTTCTGTTTTTCAGGCTTTCCAGTTATCTGACCAAACACAATGCAAAATGTTGAAACCGAGGGAGGGAATCTGTCTTTCCGTTTTAAAAACAAACAAACAAAACAGGTTTTCACCGCTGGGATGGTGGGCAGGAGACGCAATAGTAGACTTCTGACTGTGAAATGAGAAGAATTCCAGTTCTTTAATGCCCCAAATCAAAAAATGCTGTTTCTTATTGGTTCAGGGTCGGGTGGAGGGGGGGGAGGGAAACTTGTAGAGCCTTAAAACAGATGACTAGATTTATAAAAACTAATATTTTAGGATACAAAATGCNCCCTCATCTATCCAATTCCTCCCTCCCTCATCCATCCAACTTCCTTCCTTCCTTCCACCCTCCCTCCCTCATCCAACTCCTCCCTCCCTCCCTCCCCCTCTCATCTATCCAACTCCTTCCTTCCTTCCTTCCTTCCTTCCTTCCTTCCTTCCTTCCTTCCTTCCTTCCTTCCTTCCTTCCTTCCTTCCTTTTACTTAGCTGCTTTGAATCCCTCAAGGTTGGCATTGTTTTGCCCTGGGCACCTGCTCTCAAACAAGCATCAAGAACGAAAGCCAACATTGCTTAACCAAGTGCCTGCGCGGCGAACTCACCTACCAGCCTTCATCCAGTTCCTTGTATATGATCATTGCTTGCCTCTCCCCTTCTCAGCTTTTGCGTGAAAATGCATTTACAAAACAAAACAAAAAACAGAACCGGAATAACATTTTTGAGTTTTTCTCGGTGTCTCTTCGCCCCGTCTGCCTCTTTCTGCCTGGAGTAGGTTCTCACCTCCGACACCAGCACTGAGACTGCGACAGTAAAGCATTTTTGAGCAAAGAATAAATGACTTTTGGGCATTTGCAGAACGGGGAACATGGGTGGGGGGGGGACAAGAGAATCCGAAAGAAACTTGGAGCTTTGACAAAACCACAACAGCCAACGCTTTAAAACCAACACCAAACCTCCAGGACTTGAATTGTTACCAGTGGACCCCCTTTTCAGGTTTTTTTTTTTTTTTTGCACTCCACAGTTAGGTTTTGCTGCTTTTAACGGAGGGGGTCTGTGGCATGATGAAGGGGATGTGAATGGCAAGCGCTTTCCTCACCCGATCCGACCCCATTTCCTCACCTCCCCCCACCTGGTGCATGCAGAGTTTTCACAAAGTGCCGTAAATAATGTGTAATTGCTGCAACCTCTTTGAAACCATATTTTCTAAGTTCGGGGAGATTTCCTCCCCCTCTTTTTTTTTTTCTTTTTCATTTTGATGTTTTAAGAACTGGGCTAACCACCCCCTGCATGTGCTACGTAACACAAGCTACCTGTTGCATTCCTGCTTTGCTTGGGCCAAACCCTCTTCCGCCTTTTTGGAGGGTCCGAGAGTGCACCCCTGCTTCAGCTTCTTCCTCCGTCACTAAGTGTGGCTGTTGCTGCTGTTGTTGCACAATGCACGGGTGTTTCGTGAGATCTGCAAAACAATAATAATAATAAAAAAACCTGTTTTGGGATATTTTCGCCTTGCACCTTAACCTGTGTTCTTTGTGATATGCCTTCTCCCCCCCCTCCCCTCCTTCTGTGGTTGGAAATGTTGCTGACTTCCCACAGGTTGTGTGGATGAGGGACGGGGACGGGGGGGGGGGCGTGAATGCACCATACAAATGTAGCTACCGGTTGTTGGATTTTGGTTTATGATTATTTTTAATTTTGCCTGCACTGCTGCTTGTTCCGAAGGACTGCTTAGATCTGAACAAAGGAAAAAGGGAGTGGGCGGATAAGGTTCCAAAAAGCATGAAGAAATGTGAAATAAGGCTCGATAGAAGACTGGAGTCCAGTGGCTTGAGCGGTGGGCCCTGGTACCACGTTCGAAGCTGGCATCGCAAGGACCTGGATTCAGAACCAGCCTGGCTTGTAGGATTGAAGGACTCCAGTTGGCGAGGGGAACCTTTTTCTCTGCATCCTGGAGGTTTACAGTAAAGACGGCGTATCTCAAGCATTAGGTCAGTATTTCTCAACTTTGACAACTTGAAGGGCTGGCTGGGGAATTCTGGGAGATTAAGACCGTATCTCTTCAAGTTGCCGAGGTTGAGAAACACTGATCTAGGTTTGTGATAGTGGTAAATATCTGTGGCTCGGGTGGAGGTGGAGGGTGGAGATGCGTTCTCTGAGCTTACGGGTTGCTTTCTGAAAGTTTCGTTACCAGGCTAGGTAACGTCTTTGGCGGAATTTTGGGAAT
>NW_015391855.1:16139-17350 GCF_001527695.2 Protobothrops mucrosquamatus | reverse complement strand
TAGGACAGTTATTCCATCCATCTTTTAGATATGCTAGGATTGCAATTGGCAGAAGCTTTGTACTGGCTGGGAGTTATAGTCTCATAGTACATGAGGTGGAGCACCTTGGTGACGATTGGTTCAGAAATTGTGGGAATTGAAGTCCACAAGTCATAAAAGGGCCAGGTTTGAAGACCCCTGTTCTAGAATGATTGCAACCTGAAGAAGAGAAAATGAGTTGGTACTATAAAGTTTTGTTATTTCCTGTGAAAAATCTTTCCTTCCTCCTTCCTTATTTGATCCTTCTCAGAAAATTTGTTTTCTCTGAAACACATCAGTGTATTGAGCCAATGCAAGAAAACAATCTAAATAGAAGAGATGCAGCATATGGACATTTTAAAAACTAAGATAGCATTAAAAAAACCCTATGATGTAATATTCTGAAAAGCAATAAAAGGGTTTCAAGACTGATATCAAACTGTTTAAGGTAGGTCAAGTCAAGAAAGAAAGATTGCAGGATTCCAAGAATATTATTTTATTGTTGTACAGCATTGTTTCTGTACCTCAGCAATTTTAAAATCTGTCCCAGACAGATGACTATCTTAGTTTCTGTTTGAGAGTCTATCCAATTCTTCATGCCCCATTCTTACCCGTAAGAAGCTTTTTCAAACGTTCTGTTGGGATTTTCCTGAAACTTAAAATCTTATTATTTTGGGTCATGCACTCTGGATAAAACACAATAGGACTTCTTGCGTTCTTGTTTGATGCCTTTTCAAGTATTTCAAGAATGCTATCATTTTTCTTCTAAAGGCTAACATTCCTATTTCCTTGCATCACTGCTCCTAGTGCTTGGTTTCTAGGCCCTGGTCGTGTAATTTCCCCTTTCTCAATCTGTTCCAATTTCTCCAAATAGTTGCTCTTAAAATACAGTGCCCAGAAGGGAGGGTAATACAGCAGAGTCTGACCAAAGCAGAATGAAATGGAACTCATAACTCCTGTAATTTGGACATTGTCCTTTCTGTTAATGCTAACAGACCGCACGCAGTCTGTATTGGCAGGGGGACAGAGGTCGACCCCAAGGCCCCTAACTTGTGGGGTGCCACAAGGGTCGGTCCTCTCCCCCTTATTGTTCAATATTTATGTGAAGCCGCTGGGGGAGATCATCCGTGGCTTTGGGGTGGATTTCCATCAGTACGCTGATGATACTCAGCTGTACATTTCCACCCCAGGCC
>NW_015391855.1:11122-14781 GCF_001527695.2 Protobothrops mucrosquamatus | reverse complement strand
TGGCCTAAGGGGTATTTTTAAATTTGGTTTTTAAATAACTTTTAAAAAAGAAAAAGCCTATATTAATATTTCATTTTAACCATATTTTAAATTTTGTATATTGTATTAGCTATTTTGTTTTAAACTGGCTGTAAGCCGCCCTGAGTCCACCAGGAGAAGGGCGGGGTATAAATGTGATTAAAGTTAAAGTTAAAGTTAATTAATGTTAATATTAAATAGAAAACTCTATTTAGTTTTGCACCCACTCTTACTCATTAGTTGGTAACCCAATATTACTCCAAAGAATAGCAACCCTTTACAAAACAATCGGAAGATTCAGGAGAATCTTTGACAAGCTAGAACAGTGATGGCGAACCTTTTAGAGACCGAGTGCCCAAACTGCAACCCAAAACCCACTTATGCATCGTCGGGTGCCGGGTGGGTGTGGCCCATTGGCTGGGTGTGGCCCATTGGGTGGGCGTGGCTGCGGTGGTAACAGCAGACTGGGTGGGACTAAAAAGTTCAATCAATTCCAACTTTGCGAGATCTTTTTTTTCCCGCGAGTAGTTGAAATTGAACCTTTTTTTTTTTTTTACACATGGCGGAGGCCTAAAGCGAAAAGGTTTATAAAACCCAGCTGAAGGCATGCCATAGGTTTGCCACCACGAAGCTAGAAGATTGGGCAAAAACCAGCAAGGTGAATTTTCAGGAGTATGATATTCTCGGTAGTTTCCTACCAAGAGCATACAATTTTAGTTGTTGAAGCAGTAGGCTAGAAATCAGGAGATGGTGAGTTTGAACTCCCGCCTTAGGGATGAAAGCTAGCTGGCTGACTTTGGGCAGTCCTTATCGCTCAGCCACAAAGAAGAGGGGGTCAAGCTATTCTCCAAGGCACCTGAAGGCAGGACAAGAAGCAACGGATGGAAACTAATCAAGGAGAGAAGCAACCTAGAACTAAGGAGAAACTTCCTGACAGTGAGAACAATCGGTGGAACAACTTGCCTCCAGAAGTTGTGAATGCTCCAACACTGGAAGTTTTAAAGAAGACATTGATCAATCGTTTGTCTGAAATGGTATAGGGCAGGGGCCTTCAAACTTGGCCCTTTTATGACCTGTGGACTTCAACTCCCAGAATTCCTCAGCTACCATGCCTGGCTGAGGAATTCTGGGAGTTGAAGTCCACAAGTCATAAAAGGGCCAAGTTTGAAGACCCCTGGTATAGGGTTTCCTGCTTGAGCAGGGGGTTGGATTAGAAGACCTCTAAGGTCTATTCTATTCTAGCCTAGCCAGCCCAGCCCAGCCCAGCCCACTTCACAAGGTTGTTGTGGACAAAATAGGAGGAGGAAGGTATTTTAGAAATATTCACCTTAAGATATTTGTAGAAATAATAAAAGTGGGATATAAATAATAAAATACTCCCCCCCCCCCAAAAAAAAAATTTTAGCAGGGCAAACTACTGCATATAAACCTCACACTGACTTGCACTGATGATGTTACCTACCGTAGTTGGGTAATGAAACATCTGCAAGGAAACAACCAAGTCAGAGAGGAAGAACTCAATGGTATAAATTGTTAAAATAATACCATCCAGGGGATGCTGTTTTTTTATTTGTTAAAAAAATGGGTTTTTCATGAAGAATATGTTCATAAACAATGGGTTTAATAATGTGATTTTTACACCATTCGGTATTCTATGAATGCATCGATTTTAATTTTTAATATGGTAAATATCAATAAATGCAGCCTATACAAAAAAAGCTCTTTTGTTGGAGTCTTCCATAATTTTTTTAAAATGGGAAGGGGTCCAGGGAGGAAAAAGTTTAAGAAACACCAAAACAGCACCTCCAAAACTTCTTCAATCTTTCCATTCTATGATTCAATGTCAACTTCTTTAACATTAGGAAAAAAATACACCTATGCATTTCATTTTTGCTTCCTAAAGCTTTAGATTTGTCTCTTAATTTTATTCTGATGCTTTCGGCCCATTCCTCTTTCCAGAATGGCTTTGATTGTTATTTCCAACTTCCAGAGTTAAATCTCTCATCTCTTTTCCCTTAATCTGCAGATTTGATCAGTACTCTGATGGCCATCCCAGTCACTGATATTACAAAAAAAAACACCCTGAATTGAGGTTGGAAGGGAAGGTACAGCAAACTACTGTACATTTGTACATGTACTGTACTGTATATGGTGTAGGGTTTCCTGCCTGAGCAGGGGGTTGGATTCAATGACCTCCAAGGTCCCTTCCAACTTTATTATTATAATATTATTATTATTTGGTTCGTGCAATGTGTTAAATTGGCTTGTTCCATCCAGCTATGGTGAGAAAAAGAGAAGCAATTCCGGTTGTACAATTCAAATTTTCTGACAGTTGGAACAACCTGCCTCCAGAAGCGGTCAATGCTCCAACACTGGAAGTTTTTAAGAAGAGACTGGATAGCCATTTGTCCGAAATGGTGTAGGGCAGTGGTTCTCAACCTGTGGGTCGGGACCCCATTTGGGGTCGATCGACCATTTCATGGGGGTCGCCAAGCAAGGCTGTCCGCCATTTTTTTTGTCCGCCATTTTTTCCCCTTTTTCCGGCGGGTGCCTTACCTCCCTTGGGCTGGGCCAGCTGGTGGTCGGCCTGCTCCGTCTCTGCCGCTTGCCAGCTACGCCTCGGCCAGCGCAGGGGGCAGAACCACGCATGCGCGGCGCTCCCGGGCAGGGAAAGTCCTCGACTTACGACCGGTTGGGTAGTCCTCGACTTACGACCGGTTTAGTCCTTGACTTACGACCGGTTGGGGTCGCGGCATTAAAAAGGTTGAGAACCACTGGTGTAGGGTTTCCTGCCTGAGCAGGGGGTTGGACTAGATGACCTCCAAGGCCCCTTCCAACTAATAATAATAATAATAATAATAGTAATATTATTATTATTATTATTATTATTATTATTATTATTATTATTATTATTATTATTATTATTAATTCTTGCAGAGGCAGCTAGGATTAGAGAAGCCAATGTTAGTTAAACCCACTGCTCATTATTTTAACCTTTGATATTGCTGGTCATGAGTAAATAATTCAAGAGCACCCTAGATTCGAACTCGGAACTCTCAACCCCTGGATCACTCGCCAACAAAATGATTTAAAAAAAAAAAAAAAAAGAGCCCGCTTCATCCTCCTTTGCTAGAGCCCCGCCCCTTCGTCGCTCTTGGAGGAGCGGCCCAGCAACAGACTCGCGCGTGCGCAGTGAGCTCAAGCGAGCGAAGCGCGAACTTGCGCGGGAGGAAGGAATTGTAGAGAGAGCAGAAGTCTGACGTCGAGGAGGGACTTCCGGCGGCCGGAACAGAACTTAAAAGTACGCGTGCGTGCTACCCGGTTTTTTTGTGAGGCGTAATAGACCGTCCCCCTCTTCTCCTCCCGCAGGCACGCAGGAAGGCTGAAGAGCAGCTGCTAACCAAAGAGTCGAGAAGGGAGGGGTTTCCGGAACGAGCGGGGGAAAAAAAAAAAAGAGTGCGGTGGCGCATGCGCGCGCCCTCAAAACGCCGAAGACCGCTCTCCTCAGAGCTGGGCTCCTTCGGGTCCCTCAGTCGGTCAGCGGCGGAGCAGCGGGCGAGCTGGGCTGCGGGCGGCCACGCAATTTCCGCCTGCTTGGCCACCTCCGGAGCCCGCAGCTGGACGAAAGGCCGGGTTGGGCT
>NW_015391855.1:6478-10764 GCF_001527695.2 Protobothrops mucrosquamatus | reverse complement strand
TGCTCCCCGGAAAGCGCGAGAGGGCGAGGGACCCCTTGGAGACCCCCTGGCTTCTCCTAAGCACAGGGGGTAGGCAACCTTGGCTCTTTTATGACTCGTGGACTTCAACTCCCAGAATTCCTGAGCCAGCTGTGCTGGCTCAGGAATTCTGGGAGTTGAAGTCCACGAGTCATAAAAGAGCCAAGGTTGCCTACCCCTGCCTTCGTGTCTTGGCTGCTCTTCAGAACGGAGGCAGGATTGGGCTGTTCAGCTTCAACCGGGGATCCCAGAAGGGTCAATATCAACCGTCAGAAAGGACTGTCCAAAAGGTCTGCAAATGACTTGAGAGTCCAAAGAGAGTCCAAAGAGGCTGGGGGGTTAGTAAGGGGGTCGATATTTGTTGTTGTTGTTAGTTGCGAAGTCGTGTCCGACCCATCACGACCCCATGGACAACATTTCTCCAGGCCTTCCTGTCCTCTACCATCTTCTGGAGTCCATTTAAGCTCACGCCTCCTGCTTCAGAGACTCCATCCAGCCACCTCATTCTCTGTCGTCCCCTTCTTCTCTTGCCCTCCATCTTTCCCAGCATTAGGCTCTTCTCCAGTGAGTCCTTCCTTCTCATTAGGTGGCCAAAGTACTTGAGCTTCAACTTCAGGATCTGGCCTTGTAAAGAGCAGTCGGGGTTGATCTCCTCCAGGCCTTCCTGTCCTCTACCATCTTCTGGAGTCCCTTTAAGCTCACGCCTACTGCTTCAGTGACTCCATCCAGCCACCTCATTCTCTGTCGTCCTCTTCTTCTGTTGCCCTCCATCTTTCCCAGCATCAGGCTCTTCTCCAGTGAGTCCTTCTCATTAGGTGGCCAAAGTCCTTGAGTTCCAACTTCAGGATCTGGCCTTGTAAAGAGCAGTCGGGGTTGATCTCCTCTAGGGCTGACTGGTTGGATCGCCTTGCAGTCCAGGGGACTCGCAGGAGTCTTCTCCAGCATGAAGGGGTCGATATAAGGGATCGTAAATACTATCACGAAACAAGGGGTCAATAAGTGGTGGAAAATAGGAAGGGGTATTTGGTATGTTTGCTGCCTTGAGTTATTTTTATGGTGGGTTATAAAATAAATGATTAGGGTCTGATTCTTTTAGGGTCTCCACTGCCTAGTCTTGCAGGTGAGGTGCCTGGTGTTGGGGCAGAGTTACCCAGGGTTGGATAGACAGCTGCCGGCGAGAATGGTCCTGAGGTGTCTCTATTAATTGCTACTATTAATAATAGTACTATTAAAGTAGTATTTATTAAATTATTTTCATATGTTTGGGGGTCAATAAGCAATCTGAAACTTTATGAAGGGCTTGATGAGTTGAAGAGTTGAAACAGCCCTGAGCTCTCAAACCAGTGACATCCAGCTGTCTGATGCTAAATGTTCCCCAATCCCACAATCCTTTACAGTGCTCGCTGAGAACTATGGGAATAGCAGTCTGGCCTTCCCCCCCCCCCTTCTGGAGGACATAGGTTGGGGAAGGAGCTAAAATAAGAGGGTGGATGAGTAGACTTTGAGGATATAGGGCAATGAGGATTGTGTATAATAACAGTTGAGAAAGGGGTGGAGTTTCATGCTTACATTTGGACTGGGAGAAAAGGTGACTGTTCAGGCTTTGTGGAGCAGTCCTTATCTGTTAAAGGAACATTGTATTACCATGAAATAGATCTGCTGTACATCTCCTTTTTATTAAATGGCATGTTCCATTAACTATGGACCTGCAAACTAGGGACTGTTGAGATAGTTGAATAAAGAAAGTGATCAGGGTTTTCTTGTGCTTTGGAAGTAGATTGGTACAGGACATTGTTTTTCAACCTAGCATCTTAAAAGTGGGCAATAGAGTTCAACTCCCAGAATCCTCCTCCAGCATAGTGTTGAAAAGCACTGGTTTACCCAAACACAGTCACCAAGTCTTCTTGACATGTGTTAGCTCGTCATCATTTCAGTAGCATGAAGATGAGGTATTTTTGTGGTAGTGAGGATCTCTGGATATAGTAATGGTGAGGGGCACTTAGTATCTTATCATTATTCTAAGGATGAGAACTGAAATATTTTTAGAAGAAACAGTCTTTGTGTTCTGAAAAGATACTTTAATACATGCTACAGCTTCTTATAGCCTATTACCTGAAATAAAAAAAATGCATCAGATGGTTGATTCATTGGGAGAAACCGACTTATTTCCCCTGAAAATTGCATTTTCTGTTACACGTTGGCAGGCATAGGTATTGGTCAACCTAGTGTAGTACATTTAAACATCAATACTATACTAAACACAAAGGTTGCTGAAATTCTGTGGAACCATAAAAGCTAATCTCATTTAACTGAAATAAGTTGGAGAAATCTACTTAAATGCTTTAGGTACGATTGCTCAAAATTTAGGAATAGTTTGATTAGCTGACGAGAGATTTTGAAATGAGAATAAATCTGATTCTCAAACATGCTTAGAAATAATGTACCTATTATTGGATAGCTAGAACTACTTGACTTTTGATTGAGTTTTGAAGACCTTAACGTATAAATTTCAATGTATAGTGGAATAAATGAAAATGATGGCAACTGCTTTCTTCAGTTGTCACTTTAAATCAGTTGTTTAATGAAGAGACAGCAGCTTTCTTTTTAAGTTATCAACATGACAGCTGACATAGTTGCACAAAAACCGAAACTTTGTAGTTATTCCTGCAATTACAAATCTTTGGCATTATTTAAATCACATAGTCCAGATTAATCACTAGCAACATTGACTAATAGAGGAAATATTTAGATTTTCAGTTGTGATCATCAGTCACATCATTTATTTTCAATTCATGATCTTGATCATAGATTTCAACATTATCCTTTTCTGCAATGATAGATGGATTTTTAATATTTGTTCATTCACAGCAACTAAACTATTTTGAAGTTAGTTTTCCTTACGATACGATACATATTTAGTGTGACTATTGGCAACTATTTGGGAGTCACACTTTGAAAAATGTGACACTGCACGACCTAGTTCAACCCATTAATCCATAAACAATACTTTACAAAGTATAGCAAATTGTATAATCAGGCCACAGTCTACTGTATTGAGTAGCCACTGATTTCATCCTAGAGGGATAACCTTTGCAGTACATATGTTGGATTTTTGTTTTCATACTTTAGGACACGGGTAGGCAACCTTGGCTCGTGGACTTCAACTCCCAGAATTCCGAAGCATGGCTGGCTCAGGAATTCTGGGAGTTGAAGTCCAGGAGTCATAAAAGAGTCAAAGTTGCATACCCCTGCTTTAGGATATTACTGGGTCACATCCAGAATTTGATGTTTAATTTCCTAACTGGATTTGTATTTTAGCTTTATTTTATTTTATTTTTAGAAAAAAAACGCTGTTAGTTAGAAACAAATCCACAAAAATGCACATGGAGAGTTGAAATAGTGCTAGAGCCCTCTTCCTCCTCCTCCATCATTTTGATCATTGACCAATAAAATTTATTTATTTATTCAATTTCTCTAGTCCATCTCAGTCCAATTAACTTTTTTAAAAATTTGTTTGTAATATTAAATTTAAAAAATTCCATTGTGCCGAACATTCTAATCCACATGCTATAAGAATAAAATATAAAAATGTAACACCAATATGATTATAAATATAATTAAGATTAATCAACTATGTAGTTTTATATTATATCTGTACAACTGGTATTATGGACGTATATAAATCTATATAAAATAGTGAAACATATAGTCATCAATATAAATGTCTAAAACACTATAAAAACAGTAAAATCTATAAGTATTTCAAAGGTGAGTTTTAATACTGTGTCTGTAAAACTATGTTGCAAAAGTTTAGGTGGAACATAGATGTGTCCGGAAGTGTAGAGACTGAAACCTAAAATAACCAAGAAAAATAAATAAAATAAAATAAAATAAAGAGTAATGGACCTTGCCTAATCATACTAATGGCTCCAGTGTCCATTATTATTATTATTATTAATTGCATTTATATCCCGCCCTTCTCCTTTCGGACTCAGGGCGGCTGACAAATGATAAAAAGCTAACATATTACACCTAGTTAAAATTTAATTAAAACGAAATATTTGAGAATGTAATTAAAACCCCTATAAAACCCCCTAGGCCAGTCCCGCTTGCTGGAACAACCACGTCTTGAGGGCGCGGCGGAAGGAAGGGAGATCAGGAATCACCCTGATCTCTGGGGGCAGTTCGTTCCAGAGGGTGGGAGCTCCCACAGAGAAGGCCCTCCCCCTTGGGGTCGCCAGCCGGCACTGTCTGGCCGACGGTACCCT
>NW_015391855.1:0-5907 GCF_001527695.2 Protobothrops mucrosquamatus | reverse complement strand
TCCCCCTGCCAATACAGACTGCATACGGTCGGTGAGGAAGGAAGAGAACCACCGCATCACGGTGCCCCCCATTCCCAACCCACCCAGCCGTCGCAGCATGATACCGTGGTCCACAGTATCAAAAGCCGCCGAGAGGTCCAAAAGAACTAGGACAGAGGAATATCCCCTGTCCCGGGCCCTCCAGAGATCATTAACCAACATGACCAATGCCGTTTCCGTGCTGTATCCCGGCCTGAAGCCCGACTGGAGGGGGTCCATGAGTATGAATCATGGCAAATGGGTGTAAATGTTAGAGCCGGTAAAGCTCCTATAAAAATTAAAAAATGGTTGTAAAACATGCTTAATATATGTTGAAAAACGATAGAAATTGTTTAATGTTATTAGAATTGTGACTCTGTATCCTGGTGAGTTTCTTGGGCTGCTTAACTAAACAACCCTTAACACAGCAACCTTCCTGTGACTAGAAAAAAAACACAATATTATGATTTTATATACATAAATAGTTACAAGGGTTTTTCTGTCCAAATTTCCTTTATGCGGAGGTTTCCACCATTTCTTTCAAATCCTCATTAGCTGCTGTTATTACTGTTCAATTCTCAGAGACTGCTTGGGCAAGTCCCTGTAATTTCTTGGCAAGGTTTTTCAGAGGCAGTTTGCATTGCTGAAAGAAAGTGCCTGGTCTACAGTCACCCAGCTGGCTTTGTGCCCGAGGCAGGACTAGAACTCACAGTCTCCCAGTTTCTAGCTCAGCGGTTCTCAACCTATGGGTCGCGACCCCATTTGGGGTCGATCGACCATTTCATGGGGGTCGCCAAGCAAGGCTGTCCGCCATTTTTTCCCCTATTCCGGCGGGTGCCTTACCTCCCTTGGGCTGGGCCAGCTGGTGGTCGGCTGCTCCGTCTCTGCCGCTTGCCAGCTACGCCTCGGCCGGCGCAGAGGGCGGAACCACGCATGTGCGGCGCTCCCGGGCAGGGAAAGTCCTCGACTTACAACCATTTGGGTAGTCCTCGACTTACGACCGGTTTAGTCCTCGACCTACGACCGGTTGGGGGTCGTGGCATTAAAAAGGTTGAGAACCACTGTTCTAGCTGATGTCTTAATCACTGCACCAAACTGGTACTCGCCTTTAATGCTCCCAGTAAATCCACAAAAGTTGCACTCTGAAATAGGTTGGCGCCTATATTGACATAGCATATTTTAAATGTCTTGGCATTGGTTCAAGCTTAATGTTAAGCTATGAATGGATCTGGTTTACTAATAGATCCCTATGGCTGCATTCACATGACTTGTCCATTGTGATTAGTTTAATCATGGTTTTTTCAACTAATCCAGGTTCAACAATAAATTACACAGACAGTTTGTATTCACATAACACAGTTAAATGTAACTGGCTAGTTATGGATTCCAAACAGCCAGGAATAGAGGATCCTCTATAAAATTAGTACTGAAGATAATTAAGAATGACTGATAATGTGCAGTAGTTCTCAGATGAATCTTTGCTTATTTCAAAATAGCTTGTACACAAGCTCCTTGCTAGGTGCAAGAGAGTTTTCAAACACCAAAGATAATGTTTCGATTTCTTACCTTCTGTCCATCACGTATACAAAAACTCTTGTTTGCAGAAACTAATCTCTGAAAATGAACTTAACATCTGTTCTGGGGAAATGGCTGGTAAAGTTGTGATAATGGAGTTTCCCCTCTCCTCCCCCATATTTTCCTTGGTTACTGGATTGGGTTTCTGTGCATTTGAGGCTATGATTAAATGCCATATGAACACAGGTAAAATTTGATCACACTGAAGTGTGAACTTGAGTCTTTTGGACCTTAAATAAGGAGGAGTCAGAATAAGGTAAAGCCACTAAAGCAGTGGTTCTCAACCTGTGGATCGGGACCCCATTTGGGGTCAATCGACCATTTCATGGGGGTCGCCAAGCAAGGCTGTCCGCCATTTTTTTTGTCCGCCATTTTTTCCCCCTTTTCCAGCGGGTGCCTTACCTCCCTTGGGCTGGGCCAGCTGGTGGTCGGCCTGCTCCGTCTCTGCCGCTTGCCAGCTACGCCTCGGCCGGAGCAGGGGGCGGAACCACGCATGTGTGGCGCTCCCGGGCAGGGAAAGTCCTCGACTTACGACCGGTTGGGGTCGCGGCATTAAAAAGGTTGAGAACCACTGCACTAAAGGATTCAAGTCTAAGCACTATTCACTGTGCTTATGAGTACAACTGTTATTGGAATAGTTTGCAAAGCAAGGCTCTGTATTTAACTTTCTGGGGAGTTTTATGAGTCACTAATATAATTACTCATGCATGTTAATAGTGCATTTTAAAGTAATTTAGTTTGGTAGCCTAAAGAGTGTTAGAGAAAGGTGTTTTTGGAAAAGATGTACATAAGAGAGATGAAGAAACACATCAATCAAACAAGAAGCAAGATAGATTTAAGAGGAGTTTAAGCATCTCCTTTTGCCTAAGGTCACTCTGTTAAAGTAATTTTCTTATTTCCGAGCCTGCATTATTTCGGGGTCAAAAATTGGCTTCCTGAAATATTACTGTAAACTATTCAATGTTTTGGCAAGGGATACAGTGGCACAGTATGATGATGATGATGATGATGATGATGGTGATGATGATGATAAAGTTGGAAGGGACCTTGGAGGTCATCGAGTCCAACCCCCTGCTCAGGCAGGAACCCTACACCATTTCAGACAAATGGCTGTCCAGTCTCTTCTTAAAAACTTCCAGTGTTGGAGCATTCACCGCTTCTGGAGGCAGGTTGTTCCACTGGTTAATTGTTCTAACTGTCAGGGAGTTTCTCCTTAGTTCTAAGTTGCTTCTCTCCTTGACTCCCTCTTCTTTGTGGCAGCCCCTGAGATACTGGAAGACTGCTATCATGTCCCCCCACGTCCTTCTCTTCGTTAAACTAGACATACCCAATTCCAGCAACCGTTCCTTATATGTTTTAGCCTCCAGTCCCCTAATCATCTTTGTTGCTCTTCTCTGTACTCTTTCTAGAGGCTCAACATCTTTTTTATGCCGTGGTTACCAAAACTGGATGCAGTATTCCAAGTGTGGCCTTACCAAGGCATTGTAAAGTGGTATTAGTACTTCACGTGATCTTGATTCTATCCCTCTGTTAATGCAGCCCAGCACTCTGTTGGCCTTTTTGGCAGCTGCAGCACACGGCTGGCTCATATTTAGGTGATTGTCCACTAGGACTCCGAGGTCCCTCTCACAGTTACTATATTAAAAAGTAAATATATACATTATACCCAGGGAAAAAGAACTATAATGTTTGTATCTGTCAGTATATCATTGTCTTCTCTCTTTAGAACCTTTTTTCTTTCTGTTGGAGACTTGTTAGGAAAACTTTTCCCTCCTTAGTGGCTACTGTTAAATGGAACAAAAGTTTTATTATTCAGATCTGTACTTATAACCCTGGAATATGCCTGAGGTCTATACTTTCTTCTCTTGATTAATCTGTATTTATGATCTCCAACATGAGTGGCTACACTCACCACATTAAGCCATAATGTATTTCTTTTTGGTTTAATATGTTCTGGGAATTCAATTGCCAGTACAGTTTTTAATCCATGATTAATGACTTAGTAGTCTGTTTGACATTTTTTAAATTAAAGATTTTAAATACAATAGTATTTAGTAAAGTATAGTAAATAGTAAAAGTAAATGCAAATTAAACTAAAAAAAAGAGAATAAAAAGTGCAAAGAAAAGTAGAAAAAAGGAAAAATAGAATAATGAAAAAATATCTGAAGAAATGACTTTCAATCAATTAGAACAAATTAAAAAATGATAACTCATCACCTCTTATAAAGTTACGAACACATATTTCTTCTCCCCTTAACCCATCCCTTCTACATGCAAAATCATAAATCATCAATTTTTCAACCCTAGTATCAGCAATTTGTAAAGAGGTTCGTTCATATTCCTTTCTTTTACTTCTAGTATGAGCAGTAGGACAACAAAGTAATTTTTCTGTTGGGATTGGTTTTAGATTTAGATTTTTTTAAAATCCTGCCGTCATTATTTCCCCCAAAATGTGAGCTGTCACTCATATAAATTTGACTTGTGAGTCATTTGGCCTCTTGTGATCCTGTTTCTGCTTGTTTAACAAGCTGAGTAATTTTCAGGTTCCTGCTACTATACCTCTTTGTATCCAGATTTTCTTCCATGGTGAAAGAATGTTATTACAAATGTTATCCAAGCATTGCTTAGTTTATGCAGATAGAAAAAACAAGATGAAAGCTGCTTTCTATATTTCTATAGCGCCTTGTGTATATAGCATGAATTCTTTGTTAATTGTCATTTTGCAGCTTAGCCATATCTGAAACATGGTTAGGCTATAAAATATGTCCTGCATATATGTCCTCACCTTCATACGGATCAGCTTATATTATTTAGGATAATAATGGTAATAGAGCACAGTAGCGATCAAGGAGCATTACGTTTGGCATATCTAAAATAAAGGAATGGTGTAGCAAATTAAAAGACTTGAACAAATAAACCATACTACATGTTGGAAAAGGGAGTGGAGCTGAGTGTTGCTTATTAGCTTGATTTTTTTTTTAAATCACAAGGGTTTGATGAATATAGTTGGTGCAGTTATAGTAGCTTATAAACTGTCTTGTAAGTTGACAAAAACAAAGATTGCATAACCTAACTTTTATTTATTTTTCTCCCACACATTGTTTGCTTTTGTAGAGTGTCCAGTTAGCCAAATGACTTGTGTGCTGGCATGCTTAGCCAAATAAGTTAAAAACATAGTGGCTGCATTCACACAGTACGTTAAACTTCATTCATTTTGACTGTCTTTTGTTTTTGTTGGCTTGGCATGTGGAATCCAGTCTCATTAGTTTCTGGTTCTGTGGATAATATGATTTCAGAAAATTAGAAAACTCAACCAGAGTGCCATCCAGAGAATGATTTCTGACTTGTTGGTGTTAAACTAGCCTGGGGTTGTTAACCAGAGTTTATCCTTTTGTAGTATTCCTAGATGATTTTGGAAAGACAAACCAGGACCCTTGTTTAAAGTGGCACACTAAGCAAATAATTCTAGCTCTCTTTGCTGGCTGGGAAATTCTGGGAGTTGAAGTCCACAAGTCTTAAAATTGCCAAGGTTGAAAAACACTGCACTGTAATATTCATTGGGACAGCTTCCAGGAAAACATGTGCTGCAGCCCCTGAATCATTGTCACCATGATAAAAAAAAAAAAAGTTGAGACTCTAGAAAAGAGTGCAGAGAAGAGCAACAAAGAAGATAAGGGAGCTGTAGGCTAACCCCTATAAACAGTCTGGGAACGAGATATGTCTAGTCTAACAAAGAGAAGGCCTGGGGGTGATAAGATAGCAGTCTTCCAGTACTTGAAGGACTGTCACAGGGAAGAGGGGATCAAGCTACCCTCCAAAGCACCAGAGAGCAGAACAAGAAGTATCATTAAAGAAAGATCCAACCTAGAACTAAGAAATTTTCTGACAGTTAGAATAGTTAGTGGAACAGCTTATCCCCAGAAGTTGTGAGCGTTCCATCTCTGGAGGTTTTTTAAGAAAAGATTGGAGAGCAATTTGTCCCGAAAGGTTTAGGGTCTCCTGTTTGAACAGTGAGTTGGACTAGATACAGGGCTTTTCAACCGGTGGTACGGGTACCCCCTGTGGTACATTGGCACCTGGCAGGTGGTACACGACCATCCTAGAAAAGATGTAGCGGGGGGGGGGGAATGAGCTGAACCGGTGGCAGCACCGCACAAGCCTGAGCGAGAGATGGCTGGAGCTGCAGGGCTGTCAGGGCTCAGCGGAAGCGGCAGGATCAGTGCCAGGCTCCAGCTGGAGCTCGGCGCTGATCCTGGTGCTTCTGCTGAGCCCTGAAGAAGCACCAATCAGCTGGAAAGCAGCACTGATCCTGGT
>NW_015391854.1:29409-32819 GCF_001527695.2 Protobothrops mucrosquamatus | reverse complement strand
TATCCCGTTATTTTTATCAATGAGAGTTTTAATTATAAGAGTTCGTACCTGGAGCCTTAAAAAGGATTATACCATTTGTATATGAGAATTATAACAGAATAACAGAGTTGGAAGGGGCCTTGGAGGTCTTCTAGTCCAACCCCCTGCTCAGGCAGGAGACCCTATACCAGGGGTAGGCAACCTTGGCTCTTTTATGACTCGTGGACTTCAACTCCCAGAATTCCTGAGCCAGCATGGCTCAGCTTGGAAACCTCTCCCTTTCCTTTCAGCATGGCTGGCTCAGGAATTCTGGGAGTTGAAGTCCATGAGTCATAAAAGAGCCAGGTTTGCCTACCACTGCCCTATACCATTTCAGACAAATGGTTGTTCAATCTCCTCTTGAAAGCCTCCAGTGTTAGAGCATCCACAACTTCTGAAGGCAAAGCTGTTCCAGCGATTAATTGTTCTCACTGCCAAGAAATTTCTCATTATTTCTAGTTTGGTTTTCTCCTTGATTAGCTCCCATCCATTGCTTCTTGTCCTGCCTTCAGGTGCTTTGCAATTATACTGTTTTTCTAAATATCTAGAACATGTTCCTACCATTTACCCTTCAGTAAATTCCGTTGTCCTAAAATAGATTCACAACTTCTACCAGACTCGGTGCATGCCAGGACTGCCCTTCAAACAGTAGTATCTTCAAACAGTACCGTGTTTTCCCCAAAATAAGACCCAACTGGAAAATAAGCCCTAGCACAGTGGTTCTCAACCTTTTTAATGCCGTGACCCCCAACCGGTCGTAAGTCGAGGACTAAACCGGTCATAAGTTGAGGACTAAACTGGTCGTAAGTCGAGGACTACCCAACCGGTCGTAAGTTGAGGACTTTCCCTGCCCGGGAGCGCTGCGCATGCGTGGTTCCGCCCCCTGTGCCGGCCGAGGCATAGCTGGCAAGCGGCAGAGACGGAGCAGGCCGACCACCAGCTGGCCCAGCTCAAGGGAGGTAAGGCACCTGCTGGAAAAGGGAAAAAAATGGCGGACAAAAAAAATGGCGGACAGCCTTGCTTGGCGACCCCCGTGAAATGGTCGATTGACCTCAAATGGGGTCGCGACCCATAGGTTGAGAACCGCTGCCCTAGCATGATTTTTCAGTACGCTCATAATGTAAGCCCCACCCCCAAAATAAGCCCCAGTTAAGACGGGTGTATTTAGTATCGCATTTCCCTGAAAATAAGACCTAACAGGAAAATAAACCCTAATGCGTCTTTTGGAGCAAAAATTAATATAAGACCCAATCTTATTTTCGGGGAAACTGGTAATACTATGATCATGTTACCAACTACATTTGATGTGATTAGCCTCAAGTACAGTTAATATGATTCTTCTCCATTCATAAATGCATCTTTTTTCTCATCTGTCACATTAAAATTTGCAATTTTATAACAAGGTCTGCTGGTTTAGAGAGTGTACTCAACACTTTGGGAGGTATCAGGATGGACCCTTCAAATTCAAAGGGTCAAACCATCCTTGGAATGCACAGAAGAGAATAAGATATAAGGGCATCAACTCGGTAAGAAAAATATAGCTTTGCTTGAGGTTTCTAATCTGTGAGGGCAATACCCGCCTGCATATTGCACGTACCTATCTCTCCATTTTCCATATGCCTTATGTCTGGTCTTAACCGACAGTCAGTAGGAGCCAAGATATCTTCCATGCCCTTCTCCAATTCATTAAGAGTGACAGCAAAACTGGTGAAATTGTACATCTGAAAGCAGAAACAGGAATGTAAACACACGGCATGTAGTATATGTCATCTCCCTCTCTAAGAGCCTTGAGGGAGTTGGATGGCCCTATACATTTTCTTAATAAATGAATATTAACTATGCACATTTATTATCTGTTAAGACATAGGATAAAAATATTGTGCTCACTGAATTTATGAAGTGTATTCTACGAGGATCTGGGATTGCATCATTTTTGTTTACTGGATTACAATCTGGTACCTCTACTGGGTGGCTAGAGTTATTACACATGAATTTCTCAACCTATCAGCTTAACCTATCAACCTAACAACGTGGCACTTAATAAAATTAGTCCCTTGTCTCCCTCAATCTTTAATTTGGTTTCTTCTGTTACATCATCTATAAATTAATAAAGGCATAGTGGCACTCGGCACTGCATATAAATTGTTCTAATATGCCAATGTTATTATTATGGCTTTTCTTAATAACTATGTAATTGTATGTTCAAATGATACAGCAATATTTTACATTCTGATTGTGTTAGGAATTGCAGGAAGTCTAATCTGTTGCCTTTTCCATCTACTATATCAGTGGTGGCGAACCTATGGCACGCGTGCCAGAGGCGGCACTCGGAGCCCTCTTGGTGGGCACGCGTGCCGCCGCTGCCAGCAACTTGCGCAGGTCCATTAGGCTGCTGCTGCCGTCCGGGACGGCAGCCGCACCCAGCACAAAGGAGGCGAAGCAGCCAGCTAGCGAGCTCGAGTAGAGGTGATAGAGCACGCCCACACCCATCAAACCAAAGGCCACCCCGAGCAGGGAAAGCCGGATCTCCATCGGCGCCATGGCCCCTCAGTCCCAGCTAGGATTGCATGCCTCCCCGCCATCTATGCTGGGCCTCCTGCCCACCGCCCCACCCGCCAGAGACCCCCTGGATCTCCCCCAACCCTGCCCGGCCCCCACAGGCGTTCCCCCCATGAGCAGCATCGAGGTGGCCATGCCCACCCCAGCCATGCCCACCCAGTCTGCCGTGACAATCGCAGCCATGCCCACCCAGTGGGCCACACCCCCATGCCCCCCCTGAGGGCACCACAATGCCCTGGCACTTTGCGATAAATAAGTGGGGTTTGGGTTGTGGTTTGGGCACTCGGCCTCTAAAAGGTTCGCCATCACTTTACATCACTTTACATCACTTTATCCATATTAAGGGTGAACCATTGCAAAACCCTGAAGGACCATATTAGCGACAGATTGCCATGGAGAACACATATTTCGGTGAATGCTGAAAGGTGATCCTAACCCGATAGCACAAAATCAAAATATCTATAGACTACTATGGAAGAGATGCAACTTAATATCAATTCCATCCAAGTTGCAAGAAAACCCATGGCTAATAAGCAATTTTACAGCATCAGAATTAACACTTTTTCAAGTATTTTACAACTTCTGATCCTTTATTTTATTCACAGAACTTTTAACATTCTAAAAGGAAACACATAAAAGACGCCTAGAGAGCAGTTGGAGGACGTCCCGGACCGAATCCGACCGAACACAGGTAAGGAGTCATATTAGATCCTACCTTGTGGCGATGAGGGTGGCGAGGACTAACTACTACTCCACCCTCATTGCGTCATCAGATAATCGCCCAGCCTCCCTCTTCAGGGTGACCCGCTCCCTTCTCCAATTGGGGGGGGGGG
>NW_015391854.1:24354-27797 GCF_001527695.2 Protobothrops mucrosquamatus | reverse complement strand
CTGGCCTAAGGGATTTTAAAGGGGTTTTAATTACTTTTAAATTTGACGTATCTAAATATTTCTTTTTAATCAATTTTTAATTAGATGTATATGTTAGTATTTTAATCATTGTCAGCCGCCCTGAGTCCGCAAGGAGAAGGGCGGGATATAAATGCAATTAAATAAATAAATAAATAAATAAATAAATAAATAAATAAATAAATAAATAAATAAATAAATAAATAAATAAATTTTTTTCTAATCTACTGATGTGCTTTCCGTCAAGTACATACGTAATATGTAAAAAATCCACCTCCAATACTCAGAGCAGCTCACCTGTGATGAATTTGATGGCCTTGAGCTTATCCTCCAAAGTAGCTTACTACCAGGTATAACTTGCACAGTTTCTTGAATCTCTGGCATATCGTCGGCTTCATCATTTTCAGGGTCCTCTCTCTTAAAATGAAATAATTAGGCATATCCAATCAAAAGAGCATCAAGGAACTTCTGAACTACTTTCAAGTCATATATGGCTTCCATTTAGGCACAACGCTTCCTGGTTTCTTAAACCAAAGGTTCGGGAAGACCTTAAACAGCAAGCTATGATTTAAGGCAGAATGTTTCCAAACTTGGCAACTTTAAGACTTGTGGACTTCAACTCCCAGAATTCCTCAGCCAGCCATGTTGGTTGGGAAATTCTGAGAATTAAAGTCCACAAGCCTTAAAGTTGCTAAATTTGGAGACCTCTGATTTAAGGGCTCCCAACAGTTTGAACTATGGTGCTGGAGAAGACTCCTGTGAGTCCCTTGGACTGCAAGGCGATCAAACCGGTCAGTCCTAGAGGAGATCAACCCTGACTGCTCTTTAGAAGGCCAGATCCTGAAGTTAAAACTCAAATACTTTGGCCACCTAATGAGAAGGAAGGTCTCACTGGAGAAGAGCCTGATGCTGGGAAAGATTGAGGGCAATAGAAGAAGGGGACGACAGAGAATGAGGTGGCTGGATGGAGTCACTGAAGCAGTAGGCGTGAGCTTAAAGGAACTCCAGAAGATGGTAGAGGACAGGAAGGCCTGGAGGAACATTGTCCATGGGGTCGCGATGGGTCGGACATGACTTCGCAACTAACAACAACAACAACTCTTTCCCAACATTATCCAATTTGGATATCCTTGGGGGAGGATTTTAAAAACCACAAAGCCAATTTAGAAAAAGACATGGGAAGAAGAATGGGGAAAGACGGAGCATCCAAGTTCATTTATGGTGCAATGAACTGTTGAAGCAACAACACGTAGGCTCAATCTCCCTCTCATTCCCTGCAGCACAGAAACTTCATTACATACTTCCATACCTCCATACTCGTTAAATTAATCTTCTCAGGCTAAGCTATGTTATTCAAAACAGGAAAAAAACCAGTAACTAATATTAACCATAGTTAAAGGGAGGAAAGTAAAAAAGAAGCAAAGGATAGCTGGTTCACATCATTTTACTTCTCCGTATTTTTCTATCCTTAAAATCCATCTTTGCTTCAGCCACGCCATAGACCCGTGGTGGTGAACCTATGGCACAGGTGCCAGAGGCAGCACTCAGAGCCCTCTCTGTGGGCACGCGTGCTGTCGCCCCAGTCCTAGGCCTTCAGCTGGGTTTTATAAAACCTTTTCGCTTTAGGCCACCGCCGCCGTGTGCAAAAAAAAAGGTTCAATCAGTCAATTTCAACTTCTCGCGGGGAAAAAAAAGATCTTGCAAAGTTGAAATTGATTGATTGAACTTTTTAGTCCCACCCAGTCTGCCATTACCACCGCAGCCACGCCCACCCAATTGGCAACACCCAGCCAATGGGCCACACCCACCCGACACTCAACGATGCATAAGTGGGTTTTGGGTTGCAGTTTGGGCACTCAGTCTCTAAAAGGTTTGCCATCACTGCCATAGACCATGTCATTCATTGCCTCTTATTCATTAAAATCCCCTCTCTCCTCCTTGCCAATATCTGCTCCTACTTTACTCTCACTCTTGTACTATTTATTACAATCCCCCACACTCACAAGGGCCAAAAATATCTCTTCTTTCAATTTCACCCCTTTGCCTGCTCATTTTATCAACAACTGTTCTAAAAGCCTCCCATTGCAATGAATTGCAGAAGGGAGAACAATGTATACCATTTCTTGCCTTTGGCAATATGGGCAGCATATAGGTTTAATTAATAAATAAAAAAGGATTTCCATATACAGGCAAACCTCAACTTACAACCGGTCACTTAGCCACCATTCAAAGTTACAATGGACCTCCCGGAGCTAATTACGACCCCCATTCAAAGTTGCAAGGCCAGCAGCCCCCTCGCCCTGCAGTCAACATATTGGGTGCTCAGCAACCACCTGCATTTATGGCCACAGTCACATGGCCACAATTTATGACTGGTGTATGCTTTTGATTTCTGGCAAAAGAAAACCCATTGCAGACAATGGATTTGTTTAATGGCTGCAACACTGGCTATGTGACCGCTGCAAAAATAGTTGTAAAATTGGTACAGTCAATGACGATTTGCTTAATGATTGGCATATTTATGACAATAATTCTAGGTTCCAATCGGGCCATAAATCAAGGACTAACTGTAATCCCTGATTGCCCTGGACACCACCTTGAATAATCCCAGAATTTATCAAGGTAAAGATGATACCCTTATCGCAAGGGTAGGCAACCTTGGCTCTTTTATGACTCGTGGACTTCAACTCCCAGAATTCCTGAGTCAGAGCTGACTCAGGAATTCTGGGAGTTGAAGTCCATTAGTCATAAAAGAGCCGAGGTTGCCTACCCCTGGTATAGGGTTTCCTGCCTGAGCAGGGGGTTGGACTCGATGACCTCCAAGGTCCCTTCCAACTTAGATACTGTAGATACTGTAAACCAGGGGTAGTCAACCTTGGCTCTTTTATGACTCGTGGACTTCAACTCCCAGAATTCCTGAGTCAGAGCTGGCTCAGGAATTCTGGGAATTGAAGTCCACGAGTCATAAAAGAGCCAAGATTGACTACCCCTGCCTTATCGTAACCTAAGCAACAATCCTCCCATTTGCACTGTATCCTGTTTAGAAAACAATTTTCTTTAAAAAGATGTGCAAGCTCCTTTATTTTCATAAAACTTACCGGCTTTGGTTTCTTCTGATCGCCACCTTTTCTCTCGTTCTTCTTGTAGTTTTCGTAAGAGTAAGGATCAACGCACCACAAGCATTCTGTCCATTTCCCATAGATCACTGAGAGTTTCTTCTTACTGTTTTTAAAAGATATTTTAGCTTACTCAGATCCTGTAAATTTCCAGCCTAATTAACATCTGATAGAATCTAACTCAGCCCTAACAGCACAAATGAAATATGTATGAGTGTTAACATGGGCTTATGAGATTAACCTTTCTAATACGAAGGAATGTCACTCTAACTACCGATACTGTAGTGTTATTTTTCTTTCCCACAATCA
>NW_015391854.1:16407-20999 GCF_001527695.2 Protobothrops mucrosquamatus | reverse complement strand
AATCACTGTGCTCTTGATTATCGCAACCACTCATGGGCAGTTTTACCACAGTTTGGGAGAAAGGGCCAGTTCTTCCAGGGAAGGCGGGGGGAGACAAAATATAACAGCAGACATGTACAAGGCCATCTTCACACCTAGATGGATGCTCAACGCTGTGCTCAGTGACAAAGGACAGCAGAACCTAAATTGGTTTCTTTTTAAATACTATTTCGAACCCCACTGAATTTAAAAAACAATATTGCAGCCTGCACTGGAAGCACTTTTTTACTGTAAAGTGCTTGCACCCAATCCCTAAATAATTTACTGGAGTTGAGAAGCTTTAAAATTTCTATAGGAAGATTGCAGAAAAACCTCAGCAGTAACAGAGATTTTTTTACATATTCCGCCCCTGTGTTATTTATTTTATTTATTTATTTATTTATTTAATTTTTATCCCGCCCTTCTCCTTACAGACTCAGGGCGGCTGACAGCCTTATAAAACAGATACAACAATAAAAATACCCAGTTTAAAACCTAATTAAAAAGAAATATTTACTGTGGCCTATGTCAATTAAAATTACTCTTAAAACCCCACTAAAATATAATAAGAAAGAAATATAATAATTCTTTAACGCAGGCTCATCTCTTCCCACGCAAACAGAAGAGAGATATTAAAATTCCACAGAAACAAATCTTTATCCTTCAAACTGCTTCTGCCAACAGGCAGAACCAGATAGACACAACTTCACAGTGATATATATTACATTTGACAGAACACGAAATGTCACATAAATGAAAATTTACCTGTGATTTATAATTTCTACTGTTCCGTACTGTTCTATCCAGAGCTTGCCAATAATTACATTATGTACACAACAGGTAGGGTTACTCCAAGTGTAAGCTTCGCGGTGTCTGTAAGTGAAGAAAAGAAGGTTGATCAGATGCTTAGAAAATAATAAAATAAAATAAAATAAATAAAATAAGAAAATAAGAGACAGAAAACCTGATTACAGGCAGTCCTTGACTTACAGCCATTGAATGATTTAGTGATCATTCAAAATTACAACGGATAGAAAAAAGTGATTTATGACAATGTTTCACACTTATGACCATCCCCACGGTCACATGATCGAAATTCCGATGCTTGGCAACTGGCATGTATTTACGATACTTGCGGTTTCCTGAGGCGATATGACCACCATTTCTAACCTTCCCAGCTGGCTTCTGACAAACAAAGTCTATGGGGGAAGCCAGATTCATTTAACAACTACATGATTCACTGAACAACTGCAGTATTTCGCTTAACAACTATGGCAGAAAAGGTCTCAAAAATGGGGCAAAACTCACTTAACAACTGCCTTGCTTAGCAACAGAAATTTGGGGCTCAACTGTAGTCATAAGTTGAGGACAACCTTACTGTCCCAGATCTTGAATTAATATAGTGATAAAGTATAAGATTCACTTATAGACAAGAATCACTTGTTGAGATGGATGGCTACACAAATTGATCAAATAAATATATAAGATTTCATTTTGTTTGGCATTTTGCTTTCTGGATGCAAATTTCTGTGGGTATTTTTTTTTTAACTTTATTAATCACAATTTTACTGGTGTAAAGTGCCTAGAGTCCTAGACTAACCAGACTGTCTCTAAATTTATGTAAATAAATATGTTTATTAAATAAAACTGAAAACAAACTAATTTTTAAAACCGTAATGCAAACATTAACCACAAAGCAACAATGAAGAAGATGAAAATAATAAATGTCACTTTAAAAATGTATTTTGTAATTGATTGGAGGGAAGGGTACCATGTCAAAAGTTTTTGTTTTAAGTTACTTAATAATCTGAAAAGATTGGTAGTGATTTGTAACAGCTTCACACGGTAGGCAGGTTGGGCTAAAGCAGTAGTTAGAAAAAGGAGGTTTCACTGGAGCTTCTAAACCAAACTCATTACATTCCTAGCAGCACCAACAACTTGAAATTTTTGAAACTTACTCAAGATATGAACTCAGCAAACATAAAATCCTAGAACTGACAACATCCACTTAATGTTTGGCAAAATATTTTCTTGTTCTACCACAGATCAGCAGCTACATGAAACAAAGCCTAAATTGCATATTAAAATGTTTCATTCTTTCCTCACCCACCATTTATAACCCATATAAACCCTCAATCACAAATGTTCCTTCACTGGAGAAAAAACATATAAACAAATTAACAAAGAAAATGCCACTTTAAGAAGACATGGCATTTTTTAAAAAAACAAACAAACAGTCAGATATTCTTTTACTATTAGGAAGAGAGCCAATTCATTGAAATGTAGTACTTTTTTCTGTCTCTTTTTATTACACAACGAGCTGTACCCGGCCACGCGTTGCTGTGGTTCAGACAGGTTAAGTGTTTTTACCTGTCACAGGTGTGACATCTATATAATAGTAGGTATATAAAAACACGTGTGTATTCGAATGCAATGTTGTGTCAAAATTTCAAAGCAATCGGTGAAGAACTTTCGGAGATTTAAGATTTTGAACAAACGAACATTTACATTTTTATTTATATAGATAATGGACGATACCCAGAATTAATATTGTCTTCCAAATTCACAATTGATGAACAAAACAGTAGATGGCTTAGATTGTATGCCTGCTAAGGTTTATAATATGACCAGCAACGTATTTTTATTTTTCCCCACTGGAATAAGTGCAATCTGGATCAGAAAACCTTTCCTCTCCATGTAAATACTGTGTTTCCCCGAAAGTAAGGCCTGCACCAAAAATAAGCCCTAGCTTAGAGGCACACAGCTAAAAATCAAGCTAGGGTTGGGGTAGGGAGTGGAGCTGCCCCACTCGCCTCACACCCACTTACCTTGCAGCCAGGCCTCTCCTCGCCAGCCCACTTCTTCTTCTGAGGCCTCTTCTGTAGCCAAGCCTGCATTTCTCAGTCACAGAGCTTTCCGGAAGGCCTTGTAGCCAAGAACCGAGCTATGGATTCAATCCATAACTCGGTTCTGCAAGAACTCAGCAGCCGAGCACCAAGCTATGGATTGAATCCATAACTCGGTACTCAGCTGCTTAGGCCTTTCGGAAAGGCTTGACTGCCAAATGCAGGCCCGAATGCAGCTGCAGAACTTCGGCCCCAGAAGAAGTGGACCGACTGGGTGGGGCTGTCGGTGCCGGAGGTGAGGTAAGGCCTACCCCGAAAAGAAGACCTCATGTAAATTTTTACAGATCACATTTAATCTCTATACATTCTAGGAAAACTATGTGTTGCATGAAGAGGTGAATTTCCATTGGCTATGAATCTCATTGCTTTTAGTTTGAAGGGATAATCCTGACTTTCTTTGGCATCAAAGAAAAATGCACGCATTGCAACAGCTTCACTGCTGTTTATACAGATTATACTTGCTTACTGATGAACTTGCTGACTAACAGATTACTTTGCATGATCAGTAATCACTTTCATCCCTGTTCTCACTGATCATGCAAAGTAATGTGTTAGTCAGCAAGTTTATCAGTAAGCTCTATGAATTTATGCTCTATGAAAAAGGTGAGGAATGATGGCCCCTTTATGACTTGTGGACCTCAACTCCCAGAATTCCTGAGCCAGCCATGCTGGCTCAGGAATTCTGGGAGTTGAGATCCACAAGTCATAAAAGGGCCATCATTCCCCACCCCGCTCTATGACATGTTAAAGCAAGCATGACTACTAATATAGTTTCTCTCTCCCCCCCCTTCCTCCCTCCTTCTCTCTCTCTCTCTCACACACAAACATACAGAGTTACAGCTGTTGCAGAACAAAGCCACCAAGTAAAACATTAGGTCAGGGGTCTTCAAACTTGGCCCTTTTATGACTTGTGGACTTCAACTCCCAGAATTCCTCAGCCAGGCAGTTTGAAGACCCCCGCATTAGGTACAGATACTCCTTGACCTATGACAGTAATGGGACCCACACATCACAATCGTAAGTTGTAATGAGAGCATAACCATCAGAAATTCAAATCCAGGTTGTAAATAGCCCCTCCAGTAGCTATATTGTAACTCTGAACTGTGGCTAAGTGACTGGTTCATAAATTGAGGATTGCTTGTATTGATGACAGTGATGCAACTACAGAGTAAAGTAATTTAAACTTTCCTTAAAAAAATTATGCAAAGCCACAGAGCAGGTGTAATTATTACTATGTGGCTCTCACCCAGTCTTACAGCAATAATTAGATTTCATTTTAAATAGACTGGCATTTATCAGCCAAAAATTAATCGATTAGTACATATAAACTAATAGCAGCTGTATAAAGCATCATTCATCAACGGGATGCAGTGCATTGATGATGTTATCTAGTATGGTAATGAAAAATCTGTAAGAGAACCACCAGCTTTAGAGAATACCAAAGAACCCACAGTTTATCTCTGAGCTACAAACGGCATTGGTCACGTTGGTAAATGATCTCTGGAGGGCCCGGGACAGGGGTTATTCCTCTGTCCTTGTTCTTTTGGACCTCTCGGCGGCTTTTGATACCGTAGACCACGGCATCATGCTGCGACGGTTGAGTGGGTTGGGAGTGGGAGGCACTGTTATGCGGTGGTTCTCCTCCTTCCTCACCGACCGTACGCAGTC
>NW_015391854.1:10782-14747 GCF_001527695.2 Protobothrops mucrosquamatus | reverse complement strand
CGACCCCATGGACAATGTTCCTCCAGGTCTTCCTGTCCTCTACCATCTTCTGGAGTCCATTTAAGTTCACACCTACTGCTTCAGTGACTCCATCCAGCCACCTCATTCTCTGTCGTCCCCTTCTTCTATTGCCCTCAATCTTTCCCAGCATTAGGCCCTTCTCCAGTGAGTCCTTCCTTCTCATTAGGTGGCCAAAGTACTTGAGTTTCAACTTCAGGATCTGGCCTTCTAAAGAGCAGTCAGGGTTGATCTTCTCTAGGACTGACCGGTTTGATCACCTTGCAGTCCAGGGGTTGCAGGAGTCTTCTCCAGCACCATAGTTCAAAGGCCTCAATTCTTTGGTGCTCAGCCTTTCTTATGGTCCAACTTTCACAGCCATATATTGCAACTGGGAAAACCATGGCCTTGACTATACGCACTTTTGTTGGCAGGGTAGTACTATTAAATACTAATGCATGATAATGTTGAAGCAAAAATAACTCTGAGGTTCCAGATACCAGTTCATCGAATTAAACAATAATTTCCCCAGCCAAACCCCTCCCCACTTTCACGTAGTCCAGGTAAGCAATTTCACTTTGTTATGGGAACCGTCTGCTTCCTCTCCACACCTGCTACGGTGTCCTTGAAAAGGTTTCAGGCTCTCGCGGTCTTCAGCGAAATCATAGAGGTTTCGTTTCTCCATCTAACCCATTCTAAAGCAACACCTCCCCCCCCCGAGGCTAATGGCAAGTTGAAACGAAGAAGGACGTAGCTGCCAAAGTTTCATTCTTGACATTGGCTTTATGAAAGGCTGCTTGTTACCAGTCAAAGCTTGGAGCTAGGTTACACTATCAAGTGGGGACCACCCTAGACAACACTTCCAGTCCTCCCTGGTTTTCACCCTTTGTAGGTCATTTCCCTTTTGCTTCTTCAGGTTCAAAACTTTTTATTCCTAACCTGGTCTGCCACAGAAGCAGCAGAGGGAAATTTACACAATATTTACCTTCCATGATGTGGCCATTCCCAGCTAGAAATTCTACAAGGGACGATCTCGAAAGATCTGGAAGGCATTATGTTGCGTAGGATTAGCCTATGCCAGGGGTAGGCAACCTTGGCTCTTTTATGACTCGTGGACTTCAACTCCCTGAATTCCTGAGCCAGCATGGCTCAGCTTGGAAACCTCTCCTGTTTCCCTCAGCATGGCTGGCTCAGGAATTCTGGGAGTTGAAGTCCACGAGTCATAAAAAAGCCAAGGTTGCCTACCCCTGGCCTATGCCATTTTGAAACAGTCAGGCATCTGGCTATCTGGCTAGTACCTTTATTCACAAAATCCAACCTGAAGACATTATTTTGGACCAGGAGCTGGCGACATATAAGGCACATTCCCAAATGAAATTAAGACTGTAGCCTCACCTGATTAATTCATATGTTTCTCCAAGGAGAGGGTTAAACGGTTTGCCTGTTCTCTCCCACTGAGCGGCGACAGCAGACACGGCGAAAGCAGCAACAGCCTGCAAGATGCATGATGGGTAAGAGTTTCTCCCACAAAACAGAAAATAACCCAACTTGCATTCTTAATTATTAATGAAACAACATAATGAAACAGTATTGTTAATTTTCAAATGCTGCTATCCAGTTTCCCCCCACAATTTGGGAGTGACCGGCACACACTGAAAATATTAATAAACACACTGTGGGCACACTTAGTGCTAACTGATGGGCGCATTCACAAAATGATTGCTGGGGAAAGAGTTCCTCCATTCATAAAAAGGCCGATTTAGGCAGATTCCTACTGTCACTTCCTCTAGAATAACGATCATGTCGCTTTTTTCAGTGCCACGGTAACTTCAAACAGTCACTAAACAAACGGTTATAAGTTGAGGACTATCTATATAGGCGTTTCCCCCATTCAGATCCATAAACAGGACCTTGCGTTTTTTTCCCCAAATTCCCTATCCCATCCTTAATGTGCCTCCATCATTTTTTTCCTTTCCTTCCATACCAAAAATCCAGAGCAGTTATTTCGTTCAGAGAAACCCTGACCGCGTATAATTTAATTGCCCTTTCTGATACTTTTTCCCAGCTCTTAAATATTTAGTTCATGAGAAGCATTCTAATTACTGTTCCAAGTGTGGCTGCATGATCAATTAATTCCTCTTCTAATGATCTCCAACGTGGACTTTGCATTTTTGATAACAGCATCTCAGTAGGTCAACGGTTTTCTTGTGAGTGATACCACAGTGTGGGAGAATGACCTACGGAATGATCAGATAAGAGGAGAGCCCACAGTTGCTTAACGGTCAGAGGAAAAAACTTGGGAAGGGCCCATCCTAAATGATCAGGCTATAAAGTCGGGAGCGTTGTACTTTCAGACTTCCAAGATTCTGTTAATGCAGCCTTACAGTAAAGTAGAATTAGTTTATCTGGCTGCGTTACCTGTCTCATTTACCTGGGAGCTGACATCATAGAATATAATCCTACAGTTTTCTAGCTTTATCGCCTCTGTAGGACATAGAGTGGCTGTCACAAATACATAAGGTAAATCTGTTAAACCAGTGGTGGGATTCAGCCAGTTCGCACCACTTTGGCAGAACCGGTAGCTAATTTTTTGTTGCCCAGGCCCAGAAATGGACTTCTGGAAGCGACACCCACACAGAGAACCGGTTGTTCACATATTTGAATCCCACCACTGCGTTAAACCCCTTCTTTGGATCTCCATCTTCCCATTCCCCCTAACTGAGTTGCAAGTATCTGGATAGAAATACAGGGAGTTGTAGACTTACAACAGTTCATTTAGTGATCATTCAAAGTTACAACGGCACTGACAAAAATGACTTCGGACCGGTTTTTTTACACTTACGACTGTTGCAGCGGCCCCGTGGTCACATGATCAAAATTCAGACACGTGACTAATATTTATGATGGTTGCCGTGTCCCGGGGTCACGTGATCACCTTTTGCCACCTTCTGGCAAGCAAAGTCAATGAGGAAGCCAGATTCACTTAACAACAATGTTACTAACAACTGCAGTGATTCACGTAACAACTGTGGCAAGAAAGGTCGTAAAATGGGTGCAAAACTCACTTAAAAACTGTCTCACTTAGCAACAGAAATTTTGGGTTCAATCGCGGTTGTAAGTCGAAGACTACCTGTATCTCCCCCCAGTGAAAGAATTCTCATCCAGGACAGACAGTTAAGCTATTATCTATTTTTAGTGCAAATTTCTCTGCAGGGGAGAGATCACCCCCTTCCCCTGATCTAAACTGTGACAAAATGGCTCCAGTTTCTCCACTGTAAGCAGGGTGACTAAACCTTAGTGGTTTTGGAATACGTGATGCCAGTAGAAATCCAACATTGCACTAACGACAAGTACATGGTTTGTATTTTCATACATACAACAGTGTGGCTACCTGAGAATTAAGCTAATTGAAGTAAGCTATAGAGACCCACATCTATGTCCCAAGAGGTAGGAATAATGAATCAATTCTCACAGGAACAGCAACGGTAAAGTTGCATGACTGAGCAAAACAGCACTGACAACAAAGAAACAAACGGGCACGTTCTGCTTCGTTCCATATGGCCTATCGCACTTATCATCTTTTAATGTTTTATTGATTGTATTGCAATTTCTTGGTTTGAGTGTTGGGAGTTGCCCAGAGGTATTGAGAGTCAGATGACATGCAGGTTTCAACAAACAACAAAGACAATAGCAATCTTGCCAGGCACAGTTCAGCCTATAAGTGTCTGTGCTCTCTGAGGTCAGAGGATTTTAGTATCAAACCAGTCAGGAAATCTGTCCTATAGTCCTTAGTATTCTGAGGATCTGGAGCCAGGTACTGATTGCAGATAAGGAAACTTCTAACTGCCTCTCCTGGCCTGGAAAGGCTTTATAGAGCTACAAATTATCTAGAGTCACCAGCTAGCCTGCAGTCTTGGTTGTGAGCTTTCCATGACCTAGCGCTCTCTCTCTCTCTCTCTCTCTCTCTC
>NW_015391854.1:4674-7554 GCF_001527695.2 Protobothrops mucrosquamatus | reverse complement strand
CTCACCTACATCGTCCACAAGGGACGACTCGGGAACTCAACTCCTACCTCGGGCAGCTCACCTTTCCCCCTATGCCCAGGGGAGAGGTATCAAGCCGTTTGACAGCTGATGCAGGCTGTCAAAACGGCTTTAACGCAGAAACAGGCGGGAGCAGCAAACAGCTGCGTCCAGCGAAGGCGCCTGCCACCGGAAGTCTCCCTCCCTCTCTCTTTCCTCTCCCCTTTTCTTTCTCTCTTTCCTCTCCTTCTCTTTCTCTCTCTTTCTCTCCTCTCCCTCTCTCTCCTCTCCCTCTCTTTCCTGTCTCTCTCCCTCCCTCTTTCTTTCTCTCCCCCTCCCTCTCCCTTTCTCCCCTTCCTTCACACGCACCTCTACCTTTACAAGATTCTTATTATATGATATTAAGCATCCAGTATAAAGGAGGAGAAAGCCTTAGTGCGGCCATAAAAATACGGAGGAATTTTACCTGCATTCTTTCTAGAGGGTTAGAATGACAGTTTGCTTTATTAATGAGGTATGTGTGCTCCATATATTCTGTTATTCGCTGAAGGAAGCTCAGGGGTTCATTGAAGGCAATGGGCATGGTAATTTTTGACAGCTCCTAAATAGTAGGAAGGGGGGGGGAAAAAATACAAAACCGTGATTTCACAAGCAAATGTTAAACAACTGTCAGTTAATAGACATCAGCTCCAGAGATCTGCCTTACGGCTTGCCGCTACTTAAAACATCAGACAAACAAAACATAATGCAAAGGGATGCTATTTCAGCTGCCACAACACATTATGCTGCCTTTTTTTTTTTCAATATCAGTCTCTGAACAGTTAGCTATGTTGCTGTTTGGTTATTTTTACTTCTCAATCTATCCATTCTGCTCAACGTATGCACCCATCCGCCTTTACACACACTATATTTCAAATGTATTGTAGCCTGTTTCTCAACCTCAGCCAACTTTAAGATGGACTTCAACGCCCAGAAATCCCCAGCCAGCTATGCCATTCTAGAAGCTGAAATCTTAAAGTTGCTGAGGTTGAGAAACACGGTAACAGATCATCAACCCGCCATCAGGAAACAAAGGAACCTTATTTGTCTTCTGTATGTATTCACCAGTATTTACATTACTCCGTCCACACTACATTTATCAAACATGCCAAGCAAACCATACTAGTATACCATAGTAACTTACCAATCCAATGCATTTTTTTAAGATACTCCAGACACTGAAATCACTCCTAGTAAACATTGGGGCAGGTAAGGATGTTCTGCGGGAAGAATAAATCAATATATTAATACTAGTGTCCCCTACCTTTCCATAAAATATTATTCTGCAAAGCTGTTTTCTGGATTTCTTCAATCATACAGGTGAACAGCTTTAAAATGAGAGGCACCACTATAAAATCACCTGTAGCAATATTTTCGGTATTTTTTCCGAGATTCTTGCCTTGATCTTTGCAATATTATGAATATACATGAGCATTATCCTGCCTTGATGAATGTGGCATGTGCAAACCTATGTGTATTTTTAACACACAACGATAGCCGTTTCTAAAATTTGAAAATGTAAATATTATTTGGTACAAACCCTATTCAGAACAATGAGATTCATCCCAAGGAAAGGATGTGTAAGGTTTTTTTTTTACACAAAGTAAACCTTAAACAATAAGGTAAAATCACCTAATGAACTGAACTGGCTCATTTTTTGAATAAAAACTAAATGGGAGCAAATCTAACAAGACTCCTCCTACAAGGACCAAATAAAGTTAAACATTATTTTTAGATCAATGTTTTCCAACCTTGGCAAATTTAAGATGGCTGGACTCCAGCCCCCTGAATCCCACGGTCAACATGGCTAGCTGGAGAATTCTGGGAATTGGAGGCAATCATCTTAAAGTTGCCAAAGTTGACAAACACTGTTCTAGATAATTCTGGAATGAAAATCTCTCTCATACAAGTAAGCAATTAAAATCAAAAATTTATTTAACCCTAACCCTAACCCTAGCCCTGAAGATGAAGGACTTACAGTCATACCTCGGCACTCGACGGCTTCAAAACTCATTGAATTCAGTGACCCCGTAACCCGCTATTTCTTCCGGCCGAAATAGTGGGTCACGTGGTAAGTCTCATGATTTTCTAGGTACTGGTCGGTTTTAGAATTCATCCCGTCTTCCAGAATGAATTACCAATGGGTACTGAGGTACCACTGTATTTTTCAGTTTGCTTGTGGAACATGATTGCCCAAGTGTGGCATTCCCACTTCCCATTTTGGCAATGAACTTCAAAATCAACAACTGCCGTTGGAAAACCCTCCTGAATTGCCCCCCGTTTCACTCAATGTAGTTTATATATCATTCTGATGATTTTTAAGGATTAAAAGAATTAAAAAGCAAAAAAAAAAAATAGTTCTTCATACACAGGTATGAAGTCTACACACTGCCCACTCTCAAAACAAATTCTTCTTAGTAAAAAATCCCAACCAAAGGAATTATTTTACTAATGTGAGTACCGCTTAGTCAGTTCCAGAGAAAATACCTGTGTTTCTTGATTCCATTCTCTTGTACTGGCCCATCGCCATTGTGCTTTCCAGTCCTGTGACTCTGGTGATCATCCACATCAACTTTGTGAACTGCTTCTGAAAATTCTCCTGAAGAATTATCGGAATCAAAGCCTGTATAAATAAAGAATTATCAGAATCAAAGCTTGTATAAATTCCAACTTTGCAAGACCTACTGAAACATATTACAGGAACCTGGGGTTTTTCCTGTAATCAATACAGTAATGGAAAGCATCAAGTACTGTACCTCTGTGCATATAGAATAGAATAGAATAGAATAGAATAGAATAGAATAGAATAGAATAGAATCTGGAGGAGACCTTGGAGGTCTTCTA
>NW_015391854.1:0-3193 GCF_001527695.2 Protobothrops mucrosquamatus | reverse complement strand
AGGTCCTGGGAAAGGACTCGATAGGTAGACAAAATGCCAAATCCAGTCTGAACATCTGGCTGACTGTGCGATGATCCATAATAATAATAATAATAATAATAATAATAATAATAATAATAATAATAATAATAATAATAATAATAATAATAATAATAATAATAATAATAATAATAATAATAATAATAATAATAATAATAAAGTTGGAAGGGAGCTTGGAGGTCATCGAGTCCAACCCCCTGCTCAGGCAGGAAACCCTACACCATTTCGGACAAATAGCTGTCCAGTCTCTTCTTAAAAACTTCCAGTGTTGGAGCATTAACCGCTTCTGGAGGCAGGTAGTTCCACTGGTTAGTTGTTCTAACTGTCAGGAAGTTTCTCCTTAGTTCTAGGTTGCTTCTCTCCATCCGTTGCTTCTTGTCCTTCAGGAGCCTTGGAGAATAGCTTGACTCCCTCTTCTTTGTGGCAGCCCCTGAGATATTGGAACACTGCTATCATGTCCCCCCTCGTCCTTCTCTTCATTAAACTAGACATACCCAATTCCAGCAGCCGTTCCTTATATGCTTTGGCCTCCAGTCCCCTGATCATCTATGTTGCTCTTCTCTGTACTCTTTCTAGAGTGTCAACATCTTTTTTACATCGTGGTGACCAAAACTGGATGCAGTATTCCAAGTGTGGCCTTACCAAGGCATTGTAAAATGGTATTAACACTTCACGTAATCTTGATTCTATCCCTGTTAATGCAGCCTAGCACTGTGTTGGCTTTTTTGGCAGCTGCAGCACATGGCTGGCTCATATTTAAGTGATTGTCCACTAGGACTCTGAGATCCCTCAGAGCAAAGGGAGTGGAGGACAGGACAGCAAAGCGAGTGGAGTCCAGGGCAGTGGGGGTGGCTGGGGTCTTGCACTGCTACCCTGGGGGACTGGCCACAGTATGGAGCTTGAAGCAGTTCCTTGGCTGTGGTGGCAGCATAACTAAAGCAGAGGCCCGGGAAAGGTGGTGGCCAGTGGAGATTGCTGAAGGCCTCTCAGTCAGCCCCTGAGTTGCCACGGAGGAGTGCCACTGTGCCGTCCAGCAAAAGGGCAGAGATGGGGGTTGAAGCTCCCCAGCAGTTGTTAAGTGCAGGGGAACTGCCAAATGCCCAAATCTTGATCACATGATTGTGGGGGCGCTACAACAACTATTAACTTTAGGGACCAAGTATTAAGTATCACTCGTAACTTCAAACGGCTGCTGAATGGGATGGTCATAACTTGAGGACTACCTGTACAAAATTATGGAAAAGGAGAAGTGTTCAGGTAAAAAGTGGCACAGCCACAGTGTGGTTGTATAACATATGGGGTTTTTTTTTTCTTTAACATTAGATTTTTATCCCTCCTTTGTTTCATATAACCGAAGGTGGCAAACTGTCTCCTATTCTCCCCAGAATAACCACCCTCTGTGGTGGGCTGGGCTGAAAGAGGAACTGGCCCAAAGTCACCCAATCAGCTTTCATGCCTAAGGTGGGACTAGAACTCAGAGTCTCCTGTTGCTTGGTCCAAAGTCATCCACCGGGCTTTCATTCCTAAGGAAGGTCTAAAACTCAGAGTCTCAGTGCGTTAATTACTAGGTCAGTGCCTTAATTACTACATCAAACTGCTTCCTTTATGTAATGTGTTTTCTAGACCAGGGCTTTTCAACATTTTCACCCATTGTACCACTTTTAGGATATGGCAACATCCGAGTACCACCAGTCGCCTAGCAAGGTGTCAAAAACTTGATGACCAAAAAAAAAAAAAAAGTGATAAAGTACAGGTAGTCCTCGACTTCTAACAGTTTGCTTAGTGACTGTTCGAAGTTACAACAGCACTGAAAAAAGTGCCCCCCAAGCCACAGCCGAGCAAGACACCTGCCTGCCCACCCGGCGGTGCTCTTCCTCCTGTCCGAGGGGGGTGTTTGGTTTTTATTCCCATCTGCTGGGTGGTTGTAGCAGGTTTTGGTCACTTCACATGACCCTGGGACACTATGACTGTCATAAATATGAATCAGTTGCCAAGCATCTGAATGTTAATCACAAGACCCTGGAGAGGCTACAACATTCCAGCTGACTGGCACTTCTTCAGGGCTCAGCAGAAGCACCAGGAGCAGCGCTGAGCTCCAGCTGGAGCCTGGCGCTGATCCTGGCGCTTCCACTGAGCCCTGACAGCCCTGAAGAAGCGCCGATCAGCTGGAAAGCGGCACTGATCCTGGCGCTTCTGCTGAGTCCTGACAGCCCTGCAGCTCCAGCCATCTCTCGCTCAGGCTTGTGCGGTGCTGCCACCGGTTCAGCTCATTCCCCTCCCCCGCTACCACTTTTCTAGGATGGTCGCGTACCACTTACCAGGTGCCAATGTACCACAGGTGGTACCCGTACCACTGGTTGAAAAGCCCTGTTCTAGATCAAACAGCTATAGTCCAGGCAGATGGACCATAGATCACTTTCTTCTCACAGATAAGTATTTCTTGCCACAAGAAATGACATGCATCAGACCACAGGATGCTCGAATCACAATACAGGTAGTCCTCTACTTACAACAGTTGATTTAGTGACCATTCAAAGTTACAACAGCACTGAAAAAAGTGACCAAAGACCATTTTTCATACTTATGACCACTGCAGCATCCCCATGGTCATGTGATTTACGTTCAGATGCTTGACAACTGGTTCATATTTATGACGGTTGCAATGTCCCAGGGTCATGTGATAGATAACCTTTTGCGACCTTTTGACAAGCAAAATCAATGGGGAAGCCAGATTCACTTAACAACCGTGTTACTAACTTAACAACTGCAGTAATTCATTTCACAACTATGACAAGAACGATTGTAAACTGGGACAAAAGTCACTTAACAAATTTCTCACTTAGCAACATTAATTTTGGGCTCAATTGCGGTCGTAAGTCGAGGACCATCTGTAATGGCAACTGTCGTTATTTCCAAAGAGAATTCTGAGCTACGGAATCTGTGTGAGCCCCAGCGTCACTTCGGTGAAGGATCAGGCCTTCTGGTTTTGAAATGGCTTCTATTTGAGCAGGTGGAGGTGGTGGCTAGGAGATCCTTTGCCCACAGGCTCATTATCACTCACCTAGACTTCTGCAGTGTGCTCTATATGGGACTGCCTCTGAAGACCACCTGAAAACTGCAGTTATTACAGCGTGTAGCAGCCCATTTGCTGGCA
>NW_015391853.1:22956-47610 GCF_001527695.2 Protobothrops mucrosquamatus | reverse complement strand
GGAAAAGCCAGCAGCAGGATGAGGAGACCCGTCCTGTATTTCATTAGCTTCCTTGCCATTCTCATTCAGCCAATAAATTATAGAACACAAACACATCTCTGAAATCCAGCCAGGCTCTTAAATCTTTGCCATTTTTCTAACAGGAAGATTCTAGCTAATTTAGGAAAGAGAGGCAGGTCAGTCTCGGTGAGAAATACGCTGTGGGTTTCTATGGGTCAGCAGATAGATGCAAAAAGTGGGGAACAGTAAGTGGGGAGGGGTCATAAAGCAGGCTTGTAGAGTCATCCATTAAGCCGAAGAAGCCCCCATCTCTCTGATTATCTCAGCTAAATGTTTGCGTGAATAATCATCCCAGAAGGTCTCAGAGCCTCTCAAAAAAGATTTACACGGTTAAAGAACAAAGAGAGGTTTCTGGGAGCCCCCCCCCAATTCCTCCGACCCTGTAGAAAATTCCAGATATGGGTGGAGGCTGCACCATCCTCATTCAAGGCCGTTCTTGATCTCCCAAGCCTTAACTGGCCATAACTTGCCCTCTCTTCCCAAAGTCATCACAAGGCCTGGCTCCACTGTTAGACTGCACTTGTTCTTGGGAGCACAAGGGCAGCCACAGAGCATCTACAAATGCTTACAGGTAGTCCTCAACTTACGACCGTTTGTTTAATGACTGTTGGACGTGAGGACGACACTCGAAAAAAGCGACTGACGGCCGATCCTCGAACTAACAACTGTTTGCAGAGTCTCCACGGTCAGGTGATCTGCGTTGGGGTGCTTAGCAACTGGCATGTATTTACTACGGCCGTAGTGTCCCAGGGTCATGTAATCGCCATTTTGGGATTTTGTTCCAGGGAACTTCTGACAAGGAAAGTCAACGGGGGAATTTTGATCATGTGATCACGGGGATGCTGCAACGGTTGTTAAGGGTGAAAAACAGTCGTGTCATTTTTTTCGGTGCCGTTGTAACTTTGAACGGTCACTAAACAAACTGTTGTCAGTCCAGGATTACCTGTATTGTGATTTGTCAGTGTGTACCAGGTCTAAGCAAGTCATTTAAACTCAGCTCATTTATGACTCAACGAATTAGGCGAACCCAGAAGACAGATGTTTTTAGTAACCAGATTTGGTTTATTGTGTGAAGGAAGCTCTTCATTGTCAGTCTTACAAAACTGGGAGGGGGTTTGCAGAGCTTATTTTAGTGTGAATCAGATCTTTTTTTTTTTTTTCATAGAAGGCAGAAGTGAGTTATGAACTGCCTGGCAAAATTTCTCAGTTCATTAGAAACCCACGCAGGGTTTCAACTCAAAGAAATATGAGTGCAGTTCCAATACTTTAGAGAAATATAACCTCAAAATGAATAGGAGAAAGCTGCAGATAGAGAAGGTGCCCCCAAACGGTGAAATACTCAAGATCAGTCTTTTTCAACCTCAACAACTTTTTTAAGAGGCATGGACATGATGGCTGGGAAATTAGATTATTTATATGAAGGCAAGACAAGAAGTATTGGACGGGAACTAATCAAGGAGAGAAAGCAACCTAGAAATAAGGAAAAAATTCCCAAAGCGATAACAATTAATCAGTGGAATGATTTGCTTCCAGAAATTGTGGCTGCTCCATCACTGGAGGTTTTTAACACAGACATTGGACAATGATTTGTCTGAAATTGTATAGGGTTTCCTGCTTGAGCAGGGGGTTGGACTAGAACAGAGGCCCCCAACCTTTTGGGCACCGTGGACTGGTTCCGTGGAGAGAGGCTTTTCCATGGACAGGAGGGTGCGTGATTTCGTGTGCTGCCTGCATCCCGCAGATGGGGCTTTGCTTGTTTGTGCGGACCAGTTGCTGGCATACCACGGCCCGGTACTGGTCCACGAACTGGATGTTGGGGACCCCTGGACTAGAAGACCTCCATGGTTCCTTCCAACTCTGTTATCTCCATGCCCTGCTGTTTAAAACTGTATTTATTTAAATATTTTAAATTCATTTTTACATAAATAACAGTGTGGATGGGAGGAGGGCAGGCAATATGGTGGTATCAAAAGATGATGGAGCTTTGTGTTTTTTTGTAGCTATTCAGAGGAAGCTCAGCTGGGCACCTGGTGGTCCTTGAACTAGAGATGTGGTGATCCTAATGGAAAAACTGGAAGAGGATCTCTCTCTACTCCACCTGAAAAAGCTTCTCCTTCAGGACCCATGCCAGTCGGCATAACCAGGTTTTAAGGCCTTTCCTGAAAGCTAAAAGAGAAGGAACAGATCTTACATCTTGTGGTAAGATGTTCCAAAGGACAGGAGTTGAGGCAGAAAAGAATGCTTTTACAGGTGCCACTTGAGGGGCCTGCAAAAATGTCTGAATTCCAGATATCTTACAGTTCAGTGATGGCGAACCTTTTAGAGATCGAGTGCCCAAACTGCAACCCAAAACCCACTTATGCATCGTCGGGTGCCGGGTGGGTGTGGCCATTGGCTGGGTGTGGCCCATTGGCTGGGTGTGGCTGCGGTGGTAACGGCAGACTGGGTGGAACTAAAAAGTTCAATCAATAAATTCCAACTTTGCAAGATCTTTTTTTTTCCCGCAAGAAGTTGAAATTGACTGATTGATTGAACCTTTTTTTTTTTTTGGCACACAGCAGCGGAGGCCTAAAGCGAAAAGGTTTTATAAAACCCAGCTGAAGGCCTAGGACTGGGGCAACGGCGCGTGTGCCCACAGAGAGGGCTCTCAGTGCCGCTTCTGGCACCTGTGCCATAGGTTCATCACCACTGTTATAGTTGCTCAGATTGAGAAACATCCCCCCCCCCCGTCTGGTTAACAGTGCAGCCTAAGTGGAGGATTAAAATGTCTGCAAATGAAAAATCAGGTTTAAACGACTTCTGCAGTTCAATGCGCCAGGCCTGAGCTACCAATATCATCTACCATTATAACAGAAAACTATTATGACAGTGGAGGTTTACTCCGCCAATTCCAACAATCAAATCGATCACCAGAAAAAAAAGAAGGAAGAAATAAAACCTGCAAATTAATTCTCAGCCCTCCCATGAATAAGGAATCGAAACTGGCTGCAAAAAAAATTGGCTGCCAATTGGCTTCCAGGTACAATTCAAGGTGCTGGTTGTCACCTATAAAGCCCTACATGCAGTGGTGGGATTCAAATATGTGAACTACTGGTTCTCTGTGTGGATGCCGCTTCCGGAAGTCCGTTCTGGGCCTGGGCAACAAAAACTTAGCTACCTGTTCTGCCGAACTGGTGCGAACCGGTTGAATCCCACCACTGCCTACATGGCTTAGGACCAGTTAACTAAAGGACTGTCTCTTCCCAGTTACGTCCACTGGAACCACCAGAGTGGTGAGGCAAGGAATGTTGCAGGTCCCATCTCCTAAGGAGATACATCTGAAGAAGGGCCTTCTCAGTGGTGGCTCCCTCCCTGCGCCACAAAGAAGAGGGAGTCAAAGAGGTTCTCCAAAGCACCTGAAGGCAGGGCAAGATGCAATGGATGGAAACTAATCAAGGACGGAACCAACCTAGAACCAAGGACACATTTCCTGACAGTTAGAACAATTAATCAGTGGAACGACTTGCCTCCAGACGTTGTGGCTGCTCCAACAATGGAAATTTCTAAGAAGAGTTTGAAATGGTGTAGAGTTTCCTGCCTGAGCATGGGGTTGGACTAGAAGACCTCCAAGGTCCTTTCCAACTCTTGTTATTCTGTGACGATACCTTTAACGTATCAAAATTGTCATCTGCCTATCCCAGTTCCTTGGGAAAGACTCGAGAGGTGGACAAAAAAAAATACCAAATCCAGTTTAAACATCTGGTGGACTGTGTGACACGCGATCAATAACCGATCAATTGGAAATAGGACCAGCCGTTCAGGTGCTGTTCAAATACATCTCCCTATAGGTCAGGGGGTCTTCAAACGTGGCCCTTTTATGACTTGTGGACTTCAACTCCCAGAATTCCTCAGCCAGACACGCATGCCTGGCTGAGGAATTCTGGGAGTTGAAGTCCACAAGTCATCAAAGGGCCACGTTTGAAGACCCCTGACCTAATGCGTCTTTTGGAGCAAAATGCGTCTTTTGGAGCAAAAACTAATATAAGACCTGGTCTTATTTTCGGAAAAACACAGTAGCAATTCAGCCTTCCATCCTTCCATCCTTCCGTGGTCAGGAAAATGAGGACCCAGATTGAAAAGTTGTAAGATTGGGTGCAGTGACATGTGGCAAGCTGGCTGAGGAATTCTGGGAGTTGAAGTCCACAAGTCATCAAAGGGCCAAGTTGGAAGACCCCCTGCTATAGATGCTATCCATAATCTTTACCGGGATTCTCCTGTTAGGTCAGCACAATGCACTTCTCGCTGCTCCTCCTGATCGAATTAGTAAGCCCATCCATCTCTCTGCTTTATCCAAAGCAGCCGTTCAACCTGCACTCGCGCTGCGAGTCCCCAAGAGCCCTCTCTGTTGTTTGAACGTGTGTGTTATACTACTTGTTGGATAATTTACAGCTAGGACAATGACTGGAAGCATTTTATGCTTCCCGGCGGGACGTTGCTGTTGAACATGCTTTACCTGGTCTTCGTAAGATCTGCACTCAATCTGAAGCTCCCAAGAGGGACTCACGGCGGCAATTTCTTCTCTGCGCCGGCCTTCTGAACCACGGAGCAGAAATAACTTATCCTTTTATAAGCCCAATATTGCCCATAATGCTTTACTTTGGGTGATGGCCCCTAGGAGAGCTGAGCCCCGGGAGGACGAACAGGAACCGACGCTGATGGAGGTAAAGATCGAGAATAGCATGAAGATGGAAGGTTGCACATGCAAGGGAACCCTGGTTTAATGGATCTCAGGTTTAAAGATTAAAAAAAAAAAGGGCGACGATGCTGCATTGAACTGAACTCTACAGATTTGTGCACAGGCAGTCCTCGACTTATCACCACTTGTGCTTGTCAGAAAGTCGCAAAAGGGGATCAGGTGACCCCGGGACACTGCGACCGTCAGAAGTATGAGTCCGTGGCCAAGCGTCTGAATGTTGAACACGTGACCGTGGGTTTTGCTGCAAGGGTGGCTAAGTGTGGAAAAACGGCCATTAGTCACTTTTTTTCAGTGCCGTTGTAACTTTGAACAGGCCACTAAATGAACGGGTGTAAGTCGAGGACTCCCTGTAGTTTCCCTGTAAGCAATACAGACGTGGTTTGTTATTACGGGTGGTCCTCGAGTTACGACTGTAACGGAGCCTACCTATCACAGACATAAAGGGTGACGGTCACAAAACAGGTCGGTCAGGTGACCGACCTGATTTTATGACCTTTTTTGTGGTAGTTAAGTGAATCTCAGGCTATTAAGTGTGAACGCTGGGTTCTTTAAGGAAATGAATGGTTTGCTATGGGTCTGGTTTTGCCAACAATTAGAAATAACAACAATAACAATAACAATAATAATAGTACCAATAGTAATAGGCACCTTAGGTGCAATCCCAAAACAACTGGAGCACCACTTGGACACCATTGGCATTGACAAATTTACCATCAGTCAGTTACAAAAGGAACTGTGGAACTGCTTCCATCCTGCGACGATATCTGTAATGCCATCAAACATCCACATCTGCCTATCCCAGGTCCTTGGTAAGGACTCGATAGGTAGACAGAAATACCAAATCCAGCCTGAACATCTGGCTGATTGTGCGATGATCAATAATAATAATAATAATAATAATAATAATAATAATAATAATAATAATAATAATAATAATAATAATAATAATAATAATAAAGTTGGAAGGGACCTTGGAGGTCATCTAGTTCAACCCCCTACTCAGGCAGGAAACCCTATATACCATTTCAGACAAATGGCTGTCCAGTTTCTTCTTAAAAACTTCCAGTGTTGGAGCATTCACCGCTTCTGGAGGCAGGTTGTTCCACTGGTTAATTGTTCTAACTGTCAGGAAGTTTCTCCTTAGTTCTAGGTTGCTTCTCTCCTTGGTTAGTTTCCATCCATTGCTTCTTGTCCTGCCTTCAGGTGCTTTGGAGAATAGCTTGACTCCCTCTTCTTTGTGGCAGCCCCTGAGATATTGGAAGACTGCTATCACGTCCCCCCTTGTCCTTCTCTTCATTAAATGCCGTTTTTTAGCAAAATTGCCATAAAATGCAGTCATGTGAATGCAGGAGACTGCAAATGGCCATAAATAAAGCCTGGTTGCCAAGAGTCTGCAGTGCAACCACAGGACCACAGAGAAGGCCTGACCATCAGAACTTCAAATCTGAGTGGTAAGTAGCCCCAGGTAGGTCCATCAGAACTTTGCACGGTCATAAAACGAGGACTACCTGTATCTTCTTCCAAGATTTTTTTTTTTTGCGACCTTCCGACATGCAAAGTCAATGGGGAAGCCAGATTCACTTAACAACTGTGTTGCCAGCTTAACAGTTGCAGTGATTCACTTAACAACGGTGGCGAGAAAGGTCATAAAAATGGGGCAAAGCTCACTTAGCAGCTGCCTTGCTTAGCAGTGGAAATTTTGGACTCAAACTGTGGAAGAAGAAGAAGATTCTTTATGACTTATGACTGCAAATGCCAGGCTCAGTTATGGTCGTAACTTGAGGACTACCTGTAGTGCCTTCAGTCTGTGTTTTTTTTTTTTAATTGCTGCTGAAAATCCCTTGATTCCCTTAAGCAAACTATCCTATTTCTCAGAGGTTCATTCTGGTTCCTTTCTGGTGGGACTTAATAATCTAGGTTGCTCTAATACTAGGATAATAATAATAATAATAATAATAATAATAATAATAATAATAATAATAATAATAATAATAATAATAATAATAATAATAAAGTTGGAAGGGACCTTGAAGGTCTTCTAGTCCAACCCCCTGCTCTGGCAGGAAACCCTATATCATTTGAGACAAATGGCTGTCCAATCTTTTCTTAAAAACTTCCAGTGTTGGAGTGTTCACAGCTTCTGGAGGCAGGTTGTTCCACTGTTTAATTGTTCTAACTGTCAGGAAATTTCTTCTTAATTCTAGGTTGCTTCTCTCCTTGATTAGTTTCCATCCGTTGCTTCTTGTCCTGCTTTGGAGGTGCTTCAGGTGCTTTGGAGAATAGCTTGACTCCCTCTTCTTTGTGGCAGTCCCTGAGATATTGGAACACTGCTATCATGTCACCCCTAGTCCTTAATAATAATAATAATAATAATAATAATAATAATAATAATAATAATAATAATAATAATAATAATAATAATAATAAAGCAGGGGTCTCCAAACATGGGTGGCTGAGGAATTCTGGGAGTTGAAGTCCACATGACTTAAAGTTGCCAAGTCTGAAGACTCCTGGTATAAAGCAAGCAGCTTCTAGTATTATTCAATGGTTTTTTTCCCCCAGTAAAGTACCAGTCTGGGGCCGTTGCGTTGCCTTACAAAGGAAACACAGAAGGGTATTGTCCATGCTCATATCCCCACTGGTCCTAAAATACAGAGACCCTTTCTTTATCTGTCCTGGAAGCTCGTCATAATGACTACGTATACTCATGGATCAGGCTTCATTCGGTCAAGGAGAGCCCCGCTGCTGAATTTGTACAACGTTCCAGTTTTGGTACCCACGATATATTAAAAAAGAAGAAGTTGAGATTGTAGAAAGAGTGCAGAGAAGAGCAACAAAAGTGATTAGGGGCCTGGAGGCTGAAACATACGAAGAACTGTTGCAGGAATTAGGTATGTTTAGTCTAGGGCGACTAAACATATCTAATTAGGTATGTTTAGTCAAACTCGCGACGTCGCGTGACTTGTCAGAGCTTTTTCCCCATTGCCAGCAATGGCGTGGGCACGGTTTCGGCGTGACGCGTCTGGCCCACGGGGCGGCAGTTTGACACCCCTGGTGTAGGGAAAAGAAGGACCAGGGGTGACATGATAGCACCATTCCAATAGCCAAGGGGCTGCTGGCAGGGGGATTCTGGGAATTGGAGTCCATGCACCTTAAAGTGGCCAAGATTGAGAAACACTGCTTTATGGGCAGTGACAAATTAGCCAAAAGAGAAAAAATGGGATTTGGTGTCTCTCAACTGAGGTCCTGGTGTCCTCAATGATCTTGAGGAAGAGAGACAATGGGTGGCTGTGGAAACAACTAGGAGCAGAGGGTAGGAGAGCAAAGGCAACTGAGAAACATGTGATCTGGTGCCAGATACACCTGTCGTGATGCCCAGTTCCTGGGAACAGGTAAATTAAACCAGGCGAGATCAAAACGTCAATTACCGCAAAGCCAACTTGCTTTTGATCTCACCTTGAACTCTTGTTTGTTTCCAACCTGCAAGCTGACGATAAGCAACCGAGCGTGTGACCTTCCCGTGAATAATGCCTCAATAATATAAACCTCGCCCACAATGCATTTCTTTGTTCTGTATAATCGCACTGGGAAACTTCAGCCTGGCACATCAGTACACGGAGAGTCGAGGCTGAAATCCAGATGGAGTTTTCTGCTTTATGCTGCCTCCTTTTCTAAGAAGAAAACTCCACCTGGATTTAGACACAAGGTCTTGCAGACATTGAGTAGATCTAGTTTAATGAGAAGAAGGGCTAGGGGTGACATGACAGCAGAGTTCCAATATTTGAGGGGCTGCCACAAAGAAGAGGGGGGGGGTCAACCTATTCTCCAAAGCACCGGAAGGCAAGACAAGAAGCAATGGATGGAAACCAATCAAGGAGAGAAGCAACCTAGAAATAAGGAGAAATTTCCTAAAGAGATAACAATTAATCAGTGGAATGATTTGCTTCCAGAAGTTGTGGATGCTCCCTTAACAAAGAGATTGGACAATGATTTGTCTGAAATGGTATAGGGTTTCCTGCTTGAGCAAGGGGTTGGACTAGTCACTAGAAGACCTCCATGGTTCCTTCCAACTCTGTTATCTCCACGCCCGGCTGTTTAAAACTGTATTTATTTAAATACTTTTTATTTATTTTTACATAAATAACAGTGTGGATGGGAGGAGGGCGGGCAATATGGTGGTATCAAAAGATGATGGAGCTTTGTGTTTTTGTAGCTATTCAGAGGAAGCTCAGCTGGGCGCCTGGTGGTCCTTGAACCAGAGGTGTGGTGATCCTAGTGCAGGGGTGGGGAACCTTGGCTCTTTTATGACCCATGGATTTCAACTCCCAGAATTCCTGAGCCAGCCATGCTGAGGAGAAATGGAGAAGTTTTCAAGCTGAGTCATGCTGGCTCAGGAATTCTGGGAGTTGAAGTCCACGAGTCATGAAGGGGCCATAGTTCCCCCGTGCTGGCTCAGGAATTCTGGGAGTTGAAGTTCATGAGTCATAAAAGAACCAAGGTTGCCTACCCCTGTCCTAGTGGAAAAACTGGAAGAGGATCTCCCTCTATTCCACCTTCTTGGACGAGAAAGCGAAACGTTTTCAAAGAAAACAACAACAACAACAACAACAACAACAACAACAACAACAACAACGGACAATTGCCTTTTGAAAAAAAGCATCTTTGGGTAAACCATGACCTAGATGTTTGAGAATCATCCATAGATTGCTACGTCCCCCCAGAATGGAACCAGAATGAGCCTCTGAGAAATAGGATAGCTTGCTCAAGGGAATCAAGGGATAGTCTAATCCTTGAGTTATGACCCTAACTGGGCCTGGCAATTGTGGTCATAAATCATGACAGTTGTAAAGAATCTTCTTCTTCCATAATTGGAGCCCCAAATCTCCCTACACCAGGGGTAGGCAACCTTGGCCCTTGTATGACTCGTGGACTTCAACTTCCAGAATTCCTGAGCCAGCATGGCTCATCTTGGAATCCTCTCTCTTTCCCCTCAGCATGGCTGGCTCAGGAATTCTGGGAGTTGAAGTCCACGAGTCATAAAACAGCCAAGGTTGCCTTCCCCTGGCCTAGACATTCCACTGCACCAAATTTTCAATGCAGTGAAAATTAACACAAACTGTGTATTAGAAAATAATCGACCAGGCAGCCAGTGTGAGGTAGGTACTTGAGAAACTGTCATTTCCTCTCCTGCTTAGGCATGAAGCCAGCTGGGTGACTCCGGGACATCCCCTTTCTCTCAATTCCAGGAAGAAAGAAGCAAGGACAAACCACTTCCAAAAACCTTGCCAAGAAAATTGCTGGGACATGTCCAGGCAGTTGCCTGGACAGAACATTGACTTGAAGGCGCCAAATATGATAAGTAAAAAGGAAAGTGTAAAGTAAAGTAAAAAGGGAAGTGTAAAGAGTAAAAAGTCAAAATAAAGGAAAGAGTAAAGAGTAAAAAGTGAAATGAAGCATTGTCAAGTCAAGTCAACCAAATCTAGTGGCCAGGCTCATGTAAGATACAGGTACAGATACTGGAGGCTAAAACATATAAGGAACGGTTGCTGGAATTGGGTATATCTAGTTTAATGAAGAGAAGGACGAGGGGGGACATGATAGCAGTGTTCCAATATCTCAGGGGCTGCCCCAAAGAAGAGGGAGTCAAGCCATTTTCCAAAGCACCAGAAGGTAGGACAAGATGCAACGGATGGAAACTAATCAAGGAGAGAAGCAACCTAGAACTAAGGAGAAACTTCCTGACAGTTAGAACAATTAACCAGTGGAACAACCTGCCTCCAGAAGTTGTGAATGCTCCAACACTGGAAGTTTTTAAGAAGAGACTGGACAGCCATTTGTCCGAAATAGTATAGCTTTTCCTGCCTGAGCAGGGGTTTGGACTAGATGACCTCCATGGTCCCTTCCAACTTTATTATTATTATTATAGTCTTCGATTTACAACAGTTCATTTAGTGACCGTTCAAAGTTACAACAGCACAATTTCCACAGTTATGGCCTCTGAAGCATCCCATGATCAAGTGATCAAAATTCAGATGCTTGGCAACTGATTCATACCTATAAACGTTGCTGTGTCCTGAGGTCATTTGATCAACTTTTGCAACAAGGAAAGTCAGTGGGGAAGCCAGATTCACTTAACAACCAGGTTACTAGCTCATCAACTGCAGTGATTCACTTAACAACTGTGGCAGGAAAGGTTGTAAAAACCGGGACAAAACTGACTTAACGAATGCCTTCCTTAACAAAAATGTTGGTCTCGATTGAGGGCTACCTTTATTAAGCTTGGCTAGTTTAACTTTGGCTGGCTTGTATTTGTGGTAGAGAAATCCAGCCTGAATGACTGCCTAGTTGTGCAAGATCTTGTGTGGACCCCAGGTATCAGGTGAAGCATGTCGTGAGAACACAACCCATAGCAAGAAACATCCCATTTCAAAGAGAATCTCCATAAGGCCATAGCCCATTTGTGGCACAACATTCTTGTTCCAGGGCTTCTTTGTGCCTCCATGCCCTTGTCCTCATCTCCTCTGCAGCCATGAGTAGTAAGGCTTAAGCCATCCTTACTTGTGGCGGTATAAAAGGGCTGTTTTCTACCGCAGTCCTGTGATGCTCCCCTCCTGTACATAACCTGGCTGGAAATAAAGCTGGTTTAAGCAACCTTTTCCTAGATATCAGTTCCTTCCTCCACTTTGGCCAAGGAACAAACCAACAACACGCTGGTTCAGGGGTCTGGCTGAGGAATTCTGGGAGTTGAAGTCCCCAAGTCATAAAAGGGCCAAGTTTGAAGACCCCTGCTCTGGTTCATTTCACCCAGGAAAATGAAAAAGAGAAGAAATCTGTATTTTAGCCCATCGGAGATGAACCAGCCAGTTGATATAGAGCAGTGATGGTGAACCTTTTAGAAAGTGAGTGCCCAAACTGCAACCCAAAACCCACTTATGCATCGTCGAGTGCCGGGTGGGTGTGGCTCATTGGCTGGGCGTGGCCCATTGGGTGGACGTGGCCCATTAGGTGGATGTGGCCCATTGGGTGGGCGTGGCTGCGGTGGAAACGGCAGTCTGGGTGGGACTAAAAAGTTCAATCAATCAATTCCAACTTTGCAAGATCTTTTTTTCCCCACGAGAAGTTGAAATTGACTGATTGAACCTTTTTTTTTTTTTGCACACAGCGGCGGAGGCCTAAAGCGAAAAGGTTTTATAAAACCCAGCTGGGCCTAGGACTGGGGCGATGGCACGCGTGCCCACAGAGAGGGCTCTGAGTGCCACCTCTGGCCCCCGTGCCATAGGTTCGCCACCACTGATTTAGAGGCATTTATATCAGACATCATGGAAGGCTGACCGGACTTCATCACTTGGATGAGCGGAAGAAGGAAAGCCCTATGTTGGATGATGATTGATGAGGATGCAGATGAGTCCCAATATTTCTGAGTCTGCCACAGAGAACAGGGAGTCAACTTATTCTCCAAAGTCCCTGAAGGCAGGACAAGAAGCAACGGATGGAAACTAATCAAGGAGAGAAGCAACCTAGAATCAAGGACAAATTTTCTAACAGTGAGGACAATTAATCAGGAATGACTTGCCTCCAGAAGTTGTGAATGCTCCAACACTGGAAGTTTTTAAGAAGAGATTGTGCAACTGACTGAAACAGTATAGGGCAGGCCTTCTAGTCCAACCCCCTGCTCAAGCAGAAGACCCTATACCAGAGGTAGGCAACCTTGGCTCTTTTATGACTCATGGACGTCAACTCCCAGAATTCCTGAGCCAGCATGGCTCAGCTTGGAAACCTCTCCCTTTCCCCTCAGCATGGCTGGTTCAGGAATTCTGGGAGTTGAAGTCCACGAGTCATAAAAGAGCCAAGGTTGCCTACCCCTGGTATAGGGTCTTCTGCTTGAGCAGGGGGTTGGACTAGAAGGCCTTCAAGGTCCCTTCCAACTCTGTTATTCTGTATTCTGCATGATGAATTAAACCCAGATACAAAGGAAGGGAACTCAACTTCAGATTCCCTTCCTAGATAGCTGAGGACGTCATTTCATTCCATGAAATGAGAGATATAGTTAATCTTCAACTTACAACAGTTCATTTAGTAACTGTTCCAATGTTACAATGGCACAGAAAAAAGTGACCTATCGTCATTTTTCTCATGACTGTTGCAGTGTCTCCATGATCACATGATCAAAATTCAGATGCTTGGCAACTGAATCATATTTGTGACGGTTACAGTGTCCCGGGTTCACGTGATCCCCTTCTGACAAGCAAAGTCAAGGGTGAAGCCAGGTTGACTTAAAAACCGGGTGACTGACTTAACAACTGCAGTGATTCACTTAACAACTGCAGCAAGAAAGGTCGTAAAATGGGGCAAAAGTCACCAAAAACTGCCGCAGAAAGTTTGGGCTCAATTGTGGTCGTACGTCAGGGATTACCTGTAGCTCAGTCTACTTCTGGGGCAAGCTGGAAGCACGGATCAGCCCAAAGGGATGTGTTCCCTTGACCCAGCAGCATCCAGGATCAACCTCAAGGTGTATAAAACCCACCAGGCTTTAGAAGGAGGCCACAAACCTGGCAGCGATGGAGAACAGTCAACAATGGAGAGGGATCAGCAATGGGGCACAGGATATGTTGTGCCAGGTGAGTCCTCTGCCCATGCCCGGCGGGCATAAAGCTTTTAAACTCAGCTGTGGGGGAAAAACAGTCACGGAAGAGATTATTTTCATTGGAGACAAAGCTGGGAGAAACGCATATAATAAATCTGTGGGGGGTTGGCTGGTGGTGCTTTCTGCAATTTGATCCCTCTTCTGAAATTTCTGATACGGCCTGGGAGGTCAAAAAGAGTTTATTCCCTCTGCATAGATCAGATATTGGATTTCACACACACAAACACGCACACACACCCCCAGCTTCAAGGCAGGGCACCAGAGGTGGTCATGGAAGGAAAAAAGGGGAGGGTTGGGTGACACCTAGAATGGAGTCAGAGAAGAAGGGAGAATCAGGGTTGAGAACTTCACCCTGGTCTTTCCTTACAACTACATGAAAGACAGAGCTTGAAGCAGAAGGGAACGGTGCTCGGCAACGTAAAATGTAGCTTGTGCACCATGTCAGTAGAAGTTAATCAAGGCAACACTGAGTGTACATAGACTTAGAAAGAGGTGTCTATGCTCAAAAAGGCCAAGATGGCAGCTACACAGTGTTGGGATTCAAATATGTGAACAACCGGTTCTCTGTGTGGATGCCGCTTCCAGAAGTCCATTCTGGGCCTGGGCAACAAAAAATTAGCTATTGGTTCTGCTGAACTGGCTGAATCCCACCATTGCAGCTACACTCTGCCTGTTAACAAAAGCCACTATTGCAGTGCAATGAGCGCCATCTTGAATAAGAGAATAAGAGAATAAGAGAGTTGGAAGTGATCTTGGAGGTCATCTAGTCCAACCCCCTGCTCAAGCAGGAAACCCAATACCATTGCACACAAATGGCTGTCCAATTTCTTCTTAAAAGCCTCCAGTGATAGAGCATTCACAACTTCTGGGGGATAAGCCATCCTACTGATTAATTGTTCTCAATATCAGGAAGTTTCTCCTTGTTCCGCCTTCAGGAGCTTTGGAGAATAGCTTGACTGCCTCTTCTTTGTGGCAGCCCCTCAAATACTGGAAGACTGCTATCATGTCCCCCCCCTAGTCCTTCTTTTCATTAAACTAGACAACACCCAATTCCAGCAACTGTTCTTCATTTATTTCAGCCTCCAGTCCCCTAATCTTGACTTTTTTGAGCGTAGCCACTGGAGATCCACACCAGCAGCCTTTATCTGCTATCTTGCAATCTTCCTTCTCCGGGCTAGGTGTCCTCTTAGGCCCAAGCATTCAAGTCTGCTCATCTCCAGAGGGAGACCCCGTAGTGGAGGCTGCTTCAACCTCTCTCTGGACTTGGCTCGACTTTTTGAGGACAGAAAGATGTCAGCCGGGGAGGGACGTGCAGTCAGTCATGGGCATTGTGTGGAAGGATGGACGAGGATCCTTGGGGGAATCCATCTTTGAAAGGGACAATGGGGGCTTTGAAAGGTCTTATGAGTCATTCCAGAGGCCTCCACCTCGCTCATTATCCGCAGCACAAAAGGGAAGGAGGACGGCTTTGGTTACAAGCGGGACAGAGGGCCCAATTGAGAGAAGCATCCCTAGAGGCTTGGCCCAGGGGGGGGGAGGGGCAGGCACTTTCAGTGGCATCAGCTAATAAGGAAGACGGATCTGCCACCCGCCTTTCACTGAGGTAACGTTTTGATGGGCATCATCCCGGCCTTCTCCTCCCATGCAGAACATGGTGCAGTAGAGCTGATGAGCTGAAATTGAGAATTGAGAGATTCTTTAAAGCTGGTGTTGGGTAAAGATGGCCTTTTATGATTTGTGGACTTCAACTCCCAGAATTCCTCAGCCAGGCACGCCTGGCTGAGGAATTCTGGGAGTTGAAGTCTACAAATCATAAAGGGGACATGGTTCCCCCATCCCTGCTTTAAAACATACCCAATTTCTTGGCCCCATGGACAAACGTAGTCCTCTTTTTGGGAAGGGCTGAAAACAAGACCAAAGGACAATGATGGTGGTTTAACCATTCAATCATGTCCGACTCTTGGTGATTCTGTGGGCCGGGTTTCTCTCCATCTTCCCATCTTGCCCTGCTTCTTTGAATTGTTCTATGCTCTGGTTTGGGTCAGTTTTTAAATGGTGCCCAGCCACCATGTTCTTTGACGGCCTGGTTTTCTTTTACCAGTAACTCTTCCAAGTGTGACTGCTTTCTCCAGGGAATCCCCTCGCATGACGTGGCCGAAACAAGTGAGGTGCAGTTTCATGATTTTTGCCTTCTTAGTTTTGCTTCAAAAAGCCTTAGTGAGACCACACGTAGAATATTGCATCCAGTTTTGGTCACCATATTATTAAAAAAAAGATGTAGAGACTGCTAGGAAGTCATACACCTCCTTTGTCTATTTCTGTTTCTCCAATTTGGAAACTTTAAGATGGGCGGACTTCAATTCCCAGAGTTCCCCAGCCTGCCGTGCATGCATTCTGGGAACTGAAGTCCACACATCTTAAAAGTTTCCGAGTTGGAGAAACACTGGTCTACTTCATCAGGGATAAAGTGTAGGGATACCCATCACATCCATCAGCACTCTCTTATTCTTTGCACTAAATCGCAAACAAATTCTCTTTGATTTAACGGGAGGTGAACTAGGTGGAGGAAACGCCCCACTTTACCTGGAATTCTGCTTCCGGTCTCAGCTAAACCGAGCTTCAGTGGTGGTGGGGACTATCTGGAAGTCAAAAGCTTCCTGGATCTGTAGGGTCCATCAGCCTACTAAGGCAGAGGTCCCCAACCTTTTGGGCACCAGGGACCGGTTCCATGGAGAGAGGTTTTTCCATGGTGTGTGGTTTTGTGTATGCTGCCTGCATCCTCCAGATGAGGCTTTGCTTGTTTGTGCAGACCATAAGGGACCTTGGAGATCATCTAGTCCAACCCCCTGCTCAGGCAGGAAACCCTACACCATTTCGGACAAATGGCTGTCCAGTCTCTTCTTAAAAACCTCCAGTGTTGGAGCATTCACAGCTTCTGGAGGCAGGTTGTTCCACTGGTTAATTGTTCTAACTGTCAGAAAATTTCTCCTTAGTTTCAGGTTGTTTCTCCCCTTGGTTATAGTTTCCATCCGTTGCTTCCTGTCCTGCCTTCAGGTGCTTTGGAGAGGGGTTGGGGACCCCCGCACTAAGGTGACAGCCAAACAAAGTCATTGAGGGTCAGACATATCTCAGCAATAGGAGGCACTCAAGGCACGGCCAGGCATTGCCAAGAGTTGACCAGGTGCCACTTCTCGTGAGCCTTTCTGCAGGTGGCAGCTCTCCAGCCCTCTGACTCCCACCCACCCCATGCCTGGTTCCCAAGGCCACAAAGTCTGTTGACTTTTCCAAAGCTCTTACCCGGTTTGAACGCTCCAGTGGAGGCAGAGACGGGGAATTTAAAGAGTCGGTCCATGTTTGCTCCCAGTGTTGACTTATTTGGTGACTCACATCTGGCCTGCTCTGAACAGGTGCCGCCGTTCCTGGGGTTGCCACGCAATCATCCATCTGCTGCCTTTGGGGAGAGTTGCTTGGGAAGCAGTTCCAGGGAGACCCTTTCCCACAAAGCTGCTTTGGGGCGCGGCCGTTGAGGGTGAGACGCACCCGTGGAGACTCCCGTAGAAAGAAGTACAGGTAGTCCTCGACCTACGACCACAAATGAGCCCAGGATTATCAGTTTTGCCCCATTTTAAGACTTTATTTTTTTTCCTTGCCACTTTTGTTAGGTACAGTTGTTAAGTTAGTTACCCGGTTGTTAAGAGAATCTGGTTTCTTCCCCGTTGACTTTGCTTGTCCAGAGGTCGCAAAAAGGGGATCACGTGACCCGGGGACACTGCGACCGTTGTAAGTATGAAACAGTTCTCAAGCATCTGAATGTAACTGACATGACCAGGGGGATGCTGCAAGGGCCTTCAGTGTGAAAAATGGTCGTAAGTCCCTTTTTCCAGTGCCGTTGTAACTCCGAATGGTCACTAGATGAACCGTTGTAAGTCAAGGATTATCTGTAAATGCTGAGCAGAAAGTGAGAAGTTAATCTGGGTGGGTGGAAGTGGATAGGCCTTGCCTTCAGAAATCGTGGGCGCTCCATCACTGGAGTTCTTTAAGAAGATGGTATAGGTTCTCCTGCTTGAGCAGGGGGCTGGACTAGAAGACCTCCAAGGTCCCTTCCAGCTCTATTCTATTCCATTCCATTCCATTCCATTCCATATTCTATTCTATTCTATTCTATTCTATTCTATTCTATTCTATTCTATTCTATTCTATTCTATTCTATTCTATTCTATTCCATATTCTACTCCATATTCTATTCTATTCTATTCTATTCTATTCTATTCTATTCTATTCTATTCTTTATTCCATTCTATTCCATTCCATTCCATTCCATTCCATTCCATTCTATTCTATTCTATTCTATTCTATTCCATATTCTATCCTATCCTATCCTATCCTATCCTATCCTATTCTATTCTTAAGCTGGTTTAAATGCTTTGGATAAAAGCCTTTGTGTATTGCTGATCTGAGCTGTAGCCAGACTGTTTCTCAAGTTTCTTCTCAGTTCCTATTGGCTGACTCTACATATATTGCAGTGTGGTAACAGAATTTAGTAATTGTTCTCCACGGAAGGGGTGGATCCCCAAAAGGGGGTTCATAATTGGGAGGGGCAGGAGGGATGGTGGTTTCCTGGGGGTTGGCAGTTTGGGACTTAGAGAAATGGATCTTTCATCCACAGGAAATTAACAGCTTCCCCGCTGGGGCTTATTAGGGTAATTGGCCAAGGCTTAATTTGAGTCACAGTTCATCAGAAGTTAATCTGGGATGCAAACTTCACATGTTTCTCCTACCTAACATAAAAAGGCTCCAGTCTATGCAAAGTATCAAATTAACTCTCATTAGAGGAACTTCAAAAGCTGAAGGAGAGCTGTAAGATCTGGAGGGAAAAAAAATCTACAAAAATCTAGAATACAGGTAGTCCTCGACTTACAACAGTTCATTTAGTGACCGTTCAAAGTTACAGCGCCACTAAAAAATGTGACTCGGGACGGTTTTTCACCCTGACGACTGTTGTGGCATTCCTGTGGTCACATGATCAAAATTCAGAGGCTGGGCATCTGACTCGTACTTATGACCATTGCAGTCATAAATGTCATGGGATCCCCTTTTGCGACCTTCTGACAAGCAAAGTCAAGGGGAAAGCCAGATTCACTTAACAACCGTGTTACTAATGTAATAACTGCAGTGATTGACTTAACCACTATGTCTTGGTTCCGATAGATCAGGGGTAGGCAACCTTGGACTTCAACTCCCAGAATTCCTGAGCCAGCATGGCTCAGCTTGGAAACTCTCCCTTTCCCCTCAACATGGCTGGCTCAGGAATTCTGGGAGTTGAAGTCCACGAGTCACAAAAGACCAAGGTTGCCTACCCCTGCGATAGATGAAACCCATCAAAAGAACTTCAAGGCAAAAATTCTTCCTTAAAGAACATTTTATTCAGGAAACAAAGTATCGGCACTACATAGTTGAACCCAAAAACTAAATTCCCTTCCTCCAGATACAAAGTGACAAAGTGCAATTCCCCCCCCCCCCCAATAAGCTGTCATAAATCACGTTCTCCAATTAGACTAAAACACGGGGCTTTCTCCCCAGCTCCTCAGCCCGCCAAAACGTTATCAGCTCGTCCTTGGGTTCCCACAAAGCAGTGTTATTATTATGGCTAGCTGACCTGGAGCATTTATCCCAACCCCCCCTTTCTGTATCTGATTTCTAAATACAGGAAGAAGCATGTTAAAAGCAAAGAGAAAATGGCTGCCATTTTCATCAGTTGTCGGAGCGGGAATATCCAATGTTTACAGCAGCGGTTCTCAACCTATGGGTCGGGACCCCATTTGGGGTCGATTGACCATTTCATGGGGGTCGCCAAGCAAGGCTGTCTGCCATTTTTTCCCCCTTTTCCGGCGGGTGCCTTACCTCCCTTGGGCTGGGCCAGCTGGTGGTCGGCCTGCTCCATCTCTGCCGCTTGCCAGCTACGTCTCGGCCGGCGCAGGGGACGGAACCATGCATACGCGGCGCTCCCGGGCAGGGAAAGTCCTCGACTTACGACCGGTTGGGTAGTCCTCGACTTACGACCGGTTTAGTCCTCGACCTACGACCGGCTTAGTCCTCGACTTACGACCGGTTTAGTCCTCGACTTACGACCGGTTGGGGGTCGCGGCATTAAAAAGGTTGAGAACCACTGGTTTACAGCATTGACCACACTGTGGCAAGGAAGGTCGTAAAATGGGGCGAAATTCACTGAACAAATGTCTTACTTTAACAACAGAAATTTGAGGCTCCATTGTGGCCGTAAGTCAAGCAGATGGCGGTAAAAACTACCCAAAGCTCTCTTTGCTGCCCCCTAGAGGTCACCCCAAAGATTTGGTGGAACTAAAGACGTGTTTTGTTTGCTTTTGACTTGCCCTGTGGTAGGAATCCAATTAAATGGGATTTAAACATTGGCTGAAAATGGGGAGAAGCAGTGGTGAGATTCAGTCGGTTCGCACCACTTTGGCAGAACCGGTAGCTAATTTTTTGTTGCCCAGGCCTGGAATGGACTTTCAGAAGTGGCATCCACACAGAAAACCAGTTGTTCACATATTTGAATCGCACCACTGGGGAGAAGGGTCTGTTTATTAGATTTATCCATGTTTCAAGAAACTTTTTTTTAAAAAAGCCTGGGAGTGGGCAGGGAAATATGGTTATTTTCTTTTCCTGCAGAGCACAAGGGGAGTTTGAATTCAGCATGAATGCAGGATCTTGTCCTGCAAAGAATATACACCTTTTGTTTCTGCAATGGAATGGTGCTTTTCACTCTGATCCGGCCCATGTGCAGCCATCGTGAACTATAAGTGATCGGTGACTAGCCACACATGTCCTACTCTCGTTCTTTCCAGTTTAAGCATGTCCCATTCAAAATCTTAGAGGCCTAGTGGATGATCACTTGAATATGAGCCAGTAGTGTGCTGCATCCGCCAATAAAGCCAACACAGTCCTAGGCTGCATTAATAGAGGGATAGAATCAAGATCATGTGAAGTGTTAATATCACTCTATAATGCTTTGGTAAGACCACACTTGGAATACTACACCCAGTTTTGGTCACCATGATGTAAAAAAGATGTTGAGACTCTAGAAAGAGTACAGAGAAGAGCAACAACGATGATCAGGGGACTGGAGGCTAAAACATATAAGGAACGGTTGCTGGAATTGGGTATGTCTAGTCCAGGGGTAGGCAACCTTGGCTCGTTTATGACTCGTGGACTTCAACTCCCAGAATTCCTGAGCCAGCATGGCTCAGCTTGGAAATGTCTCCCTTTCCCCTCAGCATGGCTGGCTCAGGAATTCTGGAAGTTGAAATCCATGAGTCATAAAAGAGCCAAGGTTGCCTACCCCTGGACTAGTCTAATGAAGAGAAGGATGAGGGGTGACATGATAGCAGTGTTCCAATATCTCGGGGGCTGCCCCAGAGAAGAGGGAGTCAAGCTATTCTCCAAAGCATCTGAAGGCAGGACAAGAAGCAATGGATGGAAACTAACCAAAGGAAAAAACAATCAAGAACTAAGGAGAAATTTCCTGACAGTGAATGCTCCTGACAGTGAATGCTCCAACACTGGAAGTTTTTAAGAAGAGACTGGACAGGCATTTGTCTGAAATGGTAGAGGCCAGGTTTCCTGCATGAGTAGGGGTTGGACTAGAAGACCTCCAAGGTCCCTTCTAACTCTGTTATTCTGTTATGTTAAGCTGCCATCTTGCAGTCAACCAACAACTGCATTATCTGAAAACAACAACCTAATTCTTGACGATTGCGCGTCATAAAATTCTCCAGAGGCCCATTTTCTATTGAGATCTGCAATTTTTCTGAGAAATCCAATCTTATTACCATAGTTTAGACTATTATCGTCTGTTCTCTCTCGCTTCGGCCCCCTCTTTCATTTAGTTTATTATTCTGTACCGTGAATACTCCGTTCTTGCTCCCTCTGAGCCTTATTTCTTCTGGTTTATTATTCTATATTGTTGGTACTCAGCCATCGCTGTCTTTCGTTGATCACAGCAATTTTGCCACAATTTGACATATCTGTTATGGCAATATTCTCATGTCGGGCCAGACACTCATATTCCTGTCTCCGATGTTAGCCTTCTCAATTGCACAGAAAGGTTTGGTCAATGTGGACTATATTTATTTGCTTTCCAGGAAGTGTAACATTTAATTCGGCCTCTTTGAATATTCCTAGCGTTCGGCTGAGCCTGTTTTAAATTTTCTCCAGCAATAAACGGTGTCTCGCTAAGGAGCTGTCCTGCCTGAGGTTAACACCAACCAAGTTGTGTGTGATAGATTAATACGCCTGTGAGGTGTTTAACTGACTGCTTAAGAATGTCTGTACTTGAGGGTTGTGTTCCCAAAACCAGATGGGTTTGTTAAAGATCTAGCAATTGCACATTTACAACAGGCTACCTTTGGTTAGTTATAACCTTGGCTTTTGGGTGTGCCTGTCTAAATTCTGTCTAAAGAGATAAGGACGAGGGGTGACATGATAGCAGCGTTCCAGTATTTGAGGGGCTGCCACAAAGAGGAGGGGGTCAACTTATTTTTCAAAACACCTGAAGGCAGGACAAGAAACAATGGATGGAAACTAATCAAGGAGAGAAGCAACCTGGAATTAAAGAGAAACTTCCTGACAGAACAATTAACCAGTGGAACAGCTTGCCTCCAGAAGTTGTGGGTGCTTCATCACTGGAGGCTTTTAAGAAGAAATTGGATAGCCATTTGTTTGAAATGGTATAAGGTCTCCTGCTTGAGCAAGGGGTGGACTAGAAGACCTCCAAGGTCCCTTCCAACTCTCTTCTATTCCAAATGTGTTGGGCCAATATAGACTCTTTGGTTAGTGCATGATCCAGCGCGTTGTGGACATTCAACAAAAGGATTAATTCAGTAACCAGATGAATTATGTTGGGCGAACACAGCCAGGATATTGACAAAATCCTCAGAGGACAGGCCTAATTGACTTAAAGGGGGTCAAACATTATATATAGTTTGGTTTGCACTTGGAAGTCTGTAATTTGGAACTAATAACAAAGGCATGGCTCAAGGTGGTCTGCAAGGCATAGTCCAAAAAAATAATAATATCAAGATTGTGACTGTGACCATTTCTTAAAGGGATCTTCAATTGTACCCTGTGGCCACCATTTTGGATTTTGGGGCCACGCCTGGTGGAAACACCTGCCCTGCACTCATGGAAGCAGACTGCCCATTAGTATATTCTGTCCAGGTTCAAAAACACCTGCAGTGTTTCTCAACCTTGGCAATTTTAACTTGGTGGGGACTTCACCTCCCAGAATTCTCCAACCAGCCATGCTGGCTGAGGAATTCTGGGAACTCAAGTCTGCACTGCTTAAAAGTTGCCAAAGTTGAAAAACACTGTAGTAGAGGGTTTTCCAAGTCACCTAGTTGGTTGCCTCCTCCTTCCCACCCTTCCTCCTCCTCCTCCTCCTCCTCCTCCTCCTCCTTTGTGCAAACTCCACCCCTTTGATTACTTTCAGCTCCGATGCCTTCCTTGAAGGCAGAAAAATGAATGAATTCAGGAACACAGCCTTTGTCTCTGCTGCCCGAAGGCAGTTCCCTTCTTTTCTCCTCTTGTTAATACTTTGGGATCAGCTTTCCACTTGCCCATTCTTGCAACTAAAGGGATAGTTTGTAGGACAGATGCCAGGTCCTTTGTGCTCTCCTCTCCCTCCCCAACCATTTCCCTCCCAGAGGGTCCCCACAAGCAGCCTGACTAATCCTCCACTGATAACCCAAAAGTTCAGATAATCCTTCTTATTACTTCCCTCTAATCCGTTGTGAAGTATGACTTGTTGATGGCCATTTTAGCAGCTCAGAGGCTTCGACAACTGCTTGCCCCTCTGGGACGGATGGAGTTGGCTGGTGCTTTTGATTTGGGGAGGATGGCCAAAACCTGAGGCAGGCTTGGACTAGTCCCAGGAAGGGTTTCCCATGTAGGGAAAGAAACAGGGACTCTGAGTAAATAAAATCCACTATTGTCTGAAAACCAGAGTAGCAGCAGCTGCCTCGTCTGGGGCCCGTTTAGAGCTTGCCTTGAATGCCCCAACAGCTACAGTTCACAACTGACTGTAGCAGTCAGAAGACACGATGAAAACTCTTCAATTTCTCAACCTTAACCATAGTTTCAGCTGGGAAACTCTGGTCATCCTAGACCAGGGATAGGCAACCTCGGCTCTTTTATGACTCGTGGACTTCAACTCCCAGAATTCCTGAGCCAGCATGGCTCAGCTTGGAAACCTCTCCCTTTCCCCTCAGCATGGCTGGCTCAGGAATTCTGGGAGTTGAAGTCCACGAGTCATAAAAGAGCCGAGGTTGCCTACCTCTGGCCTAGGCCTAGGCCGCTTTATGACTCGTGGACTTCAAATCCCAGAATTCCTGAGCCAGCCTGGCTCAGCTTGGAAACCTCTCCCTTTCCCCTCAGCATGGCTGGCTCAGGAATTCTGGGAGTTGAAGTCCACGAGTCATAAAAGAGCCGAGGTTGCCTACCCCTGTCCTAGACCAAGCCAATTCCAAAAAAATGCTAGGAAATTTCTAGAAGCCTGGCACTCTGACCAATTAGCCAGCCATAGACACAAACTATTTATTTATTTATAAAAATTTATTGGCTGCCCATCTTACCACAGGGTAACTCTGGGTGGCTTACAGTCATAAAAATAAAAAAAAATTTTTTTGCACAGTATGTAGATATAAGCAGTGCTTTTTTTGTAAAAAAAAAAAAAAAAAAAAGTGCCGGAACTCACACATGTCATATAACCCGCCTTGCCTACCCTACAAGGTTGCATCCAAAAAAGATGCCGGAACTCCGTTCTGGGCGTTCTATGACAAAAAAAAGCCCTGGATATAAGCAATATCTACATAATATGCAAGAGAGACACTCAACAAGTTAAAAAGGGAACAAAAAGACCAAAACACCTCTCCACCAGCAATCAGCACCCAGATGAGCGTAGATCGACTCCAAAATTAATATCAGACCAACAATCATGTGAACAATGCTCTAAGGTAGGAGAAGCCACTACAACAGGGGTGTCAAACTGCCGGCCCGTGGGCTGGACGCGTCACGTGGAAGCTGCGCCCATCCCATTGCCGACAATGGCAAAACCGGCCCGACATGTTGCGTGACGTCACGTGACGTCGCGAGTTTGACATGCCTGCACTACAATATAAACTGAGGGCAAATCTCACTCCCG
>NW_015391853.1:0-21644 GCF_001527695.2 Protobothrops mucrosquamatus | reverse complement strand
TTATTATTATTATTATTATTATTATTATTATTATTATTATTGTTGTTGTTGTTGTTGTTGTTGTTGTTGTTGTTATTTAAATAGCAATGCTTCAACAGTAGACCTACCTGGGCCACTGTTTAACTAGATTAATAGGATTACATCTCTGCCATGTTGAGATACAGGGAATATTGAGGTCCAACTTATCTGTAGCGATCAAGATGCTAAAAACTGATCTACACTTATAAATTGCCATATGAAAATGAGACATAACTTTCTCTTTCTTTTGTTGGAGGGTTTTTTTTTTTTTTTTTTGCAGTGATGCATATTTTTGTTATTGGCAAATGGTGTGACTAGTTTTACTGGCTGACTAGCTAAACTGAGTCTTTAAGCCATGCTGGCTGGGGAATTCTGGGAGTTGAAGTCCACATGTCTTAAAGTGGCCAAGATTGGACATCTCTGATTTAATTTGTGAGAGTTCACTGGATGATTGAGTTCAGATCCCCTTTACATGCTCCAGGCGTGGCTCGAGCAATGAATCAAATCAAATTAATCAAATCAAGCAACGAAGAATGAGTAAACCAGCTCCCTCCTTGCCAATCTTTGGGACGTATAAAAGGCAGAGTTGCTTCGGAGAGCTTTTCTCTGATTTTATCATTTTATAGTGCCATCTTTTATCTTCAGTTTTTATTGTTTGCATTTTTATGTTTGGATGGTGCCGTTTTTATTGTGTGTTTTTTTTATGGAAGTTCGTACTGTGGATGTTTTAAATGATTTTGTATTCTGCGTAAGCTGTTGAAAGCCTTTGACTGTAGCTGGATGAAAATGTGAAAACAAACACAATCCTTGACTTAGAACGATAATTGAGCCTGGAAGTCGTGCCTGTCGTTAAGTGGGCTGCCATGTGACCGTGACTGATTTTATAATCCTTTTTGAGATGGTTGTTAAGTGGCACTATTAGCCGTAATGGGTGCTTTTTGCTAGAAACTTTTAGTATTGATAAGAGCCAGCAAGCTTTTTAAAATCTTTGTCTCTGTCTCTGTCTCTGTCTCTCTCTCCATATCTCTGTCCCTCTCTCTCTCTCTCTCTCTCTTTTCTCTCTCGCTCCATCTCTCTCTCTCTCTTTGTGTGTGTGTGTATCTGTCTCTTTCTCCCTGTTTCTCTCTCTCTCCATCTCTCTCTCTTTCTCTGTATGCTCTGTCTGCCTTAATCTCTCTTTCCATCTTTCCTTCTCTTTTTCTCAGTTTCTCTTTCTCTCTCTGTCTCTCACCCCTCTTTGTCTTTCTTTCTTTCTGTCTTTCTCTGTCTTTCTCTCTCTGTCTCTCTCTGTCCCTGTCTCTGCCTTGTCTATCTTAATCTCGCTTTCTCTTTCCTTCTCTTTCTCTGTTTCTCTGTCTCTCTTTCTCTTTGTCTCTCCCCGCATCTCTGCCTCTCTGTCTGTCTTTCTCTCTCTCTTTCTGACTCTTTCTCTCTGTGTCTCTGTATCTCCCTCTCTCTCTGTCTCTATCTGCTCTGTCTGTCTTAATATCTTTCTGTGTCTTCTTCTCTTTCTCTGTTTCTCTCTCTTTCTCTCTCTCTCTGTATGTCTGCCTCTCCCCATCTCTCTCTGTCTGTCTTTCTCTCTCTGTATCTCTCTGTTCCTGTCTCTGTCTGCTCTGTATTAATCACTCTCTCTCTTTCTGTCTCTCCGTCTCTTTCTCTCGGTTTCTCTCTCTCTTTTTCTCTGTCTCTCTCTCCCCGCATCTGTCTTTCTCTTTCCTTCTCTCTTTCTGTCTCTCTCTGTCTCTCTTTCTTTAAAAATCTGTGAGAACTTCTTGAGCATTCGTTTTATCCAACCCTGCGTTCATTCAGTCTGCTTTTGGGCCCCTATTTTACAATATCGATTGACTGACTGAATCTATATATGGCCGGGCCTGGCCGGCTATGCTCCAGTGCTTGTCCTAACCTGGGTGGGAGATTCTCATTTGCTGGGGACCGTTGATCAAACCTGAGGGCAGAGGTTAGTCAAAGAATCGACTGGCCCATGTGGCTTGGCTGATCGGTGCCGTGCTTGGTTGCTTTCTGCTCGATGGGCCTCTTTTCCTTGGCTGATTGAGAGGCATCCTTTCGCTCGCTCCGGCCGTTGCTTTCTTGACATCTTTCCCCCCCTCATCTTCGCATCTCAGCGAGGAGGGCCTGAACTGAATCCACATGTCACGAAAGCCGGCCCAATCATCCCCAGCCAAGAGGCCGGCCGCTCGGCTTGTGTGGAAATCGATCCAATCAGCCAGACAGGAGGATTCCTATTTCTCTCCAGCTATCAATTATATTCTCCCCTTGACCCTGGCAACCGCTTGCAGCCGTGCGGAGAAGGAGGCAGATGGTGGCCGCCCAGCCATTGGATGGCTCACGTGTGTAATGGCTGCAATTAATAACCTTTTTTCTTCTCTAGTCTTCCAATCGAGGGGCACCCACACAGTGGATTGCTAGGACCAGAGTGTTGTTGTTGTTGTTGTTGTTGATTTAAAAAAAGCAAGAGATGAGACGCTCAAGGGAAGGCCGAGGTGAGGGCCAGGCAAGAGGAAGTGCTGAGGCTTCGCATCAGCTTAATGACAGATTAAGCAAACAGATGGACTGACCAGCATAAGGGATAAATTGGAAACACAGCTCATCCCTGCTAGGTGAGAGTGGAGAGGGGATAAAGGACTGGGTACAACCCAGACTTCTTTCCCGTGTGGAAGAGCATTGGAGATGATAATAATAATAATAGTAATAGTAATAGTAATAGTAATAGTAATAGTAATAGTAATAGTAATAGTAATAGTAATAGTAATAGTAATAGTAATAGTAATAGTAATAATAAAGTTGGAAGTGACCTTGGAGGTCATCAAGTCCAACCCCCTGCTCAGGCAGGAAACCCTATACCATTTTGGACAAATGGCTGTCCAGTCTCTTCTTAAAAACTTCCAGTGTTGGAGCTTTCACCACTTCTGGAGGCAGGTGGTTCCACTGCTTAATTGTTCTCACTGTCAGGAAGTTTCTCCTTAGTTCTAGGTTGCTTCTCTCCTTGATGAGTTTCCACCCGTTGCTTCTTGTCCTGCCTTCAGGCGCTTTGGAGAATAGCTTGACTCCCTCTTCTTTGGGGCAGCCCCTGAGATACTGGAAGACTACTATCATGTCCCCCCTCATCCTTCTCTTCATTAAACTAGACATACCCAATTCCAGCAACCGTTCCTTCTATGTTTTAGCCTCCAGTCCCCTGATCATCTTTGTTGATTGCTCTGAAGGGCTGAAGGCGGCTTGGTTGAGAACAAAATGGAAGCAAAGCTGGAAAACAGAGGGCTGCAGGCTGCATCTGTAATGGGTGGTCAGAAACATCGTCCCTCTCTTTCAGCCCAACCCACCTCCCAAAGCTGTTGTTATTGTTGTAGGGAAAATAAGAGCAAGAAGGTGTATGTGTGTGTGTATATATATATATATATATATATATATATATATATATATATATATATATATATATATATATATATATATATATATATATNGACTTGCTTCTGTGTGGTCTCTGGCCCATTGCTGAAAAATTTCTTAGCCCTGAAAAGTTTGGGTGCCTGATCAAAGCCAGCTTGGCAGAGAAGGACCATCTCCACCCCTAGGGAGGACCATCTGCCCCTGGCCATATCTCTATCAGAAAGAGAAACTGACCGGCTCCTGGTCTGAATCCCTATCGGGACACCTGGAGCATTAGCTCATGCTTTCTGGAGGGCCTTGCCTTGAGCTTATCACTCCGGGCTCTTCTTGCAATCAGCATCTTCCGGGCTGCTCCTGCTTTGCTGACATCCTGCGGATTCCAGAGCTGGGCTGCCGGACTTGATGGGAGACGCCCCCTCAGCAGCCCGAGGTGTCACTGGAAGGATCTCTTGGGTGCTGACACTTTATCTGCCTTCTGCATTCACAGCCTGTCCTGTCCAAGGCACAGAGAGGATATTGGGGAGAGGGTCTCTCTGGAATGAACTGGGAGGAAAGGATGATTTCCCACAGGATCTCCTGGCCAACAGGGTGCCAGTGATGTCCTGACATCTTGGGGGGGGGAAGTTGTAGTAGGCTCTGGAGTATCCTAATTATAGCGGTGGAAGAAGAACGGAGAGGAGGTTGGCCCTATGGATTTCCCCAGAGCAAAGGATTCGTGATTGTGGATGCCGCAGTCATCATTTGGTCTGTAATCTCCTCCAGCAGTAAACCTTTACTGCAGCGGTGTCCAAAACGTGGGGCAACTTTCAGACCTGTGGATTTCAACTCCCAGAATTCCCCAGCCAGCCATATTGGCTGGCTGGGGAATTCTGGAAGTTGAAATCCACAGGTCTGAAAGTTGCCCCACGTTTTGGACATCCTTCCTGTATTGCAAAATATTGACCAAGGTGTAAGAAACACAGGTGATGAACCTGCAGAAGTCAATCTTGGGTGCAACAGGGCAGGTCAATGTAACATGGGGATCCGGTTTTGGTCATGGTGTGAATCAGGCCATCATAGGCTTTATCTGTCAGGGAATATAATATCCTTCCCCCTCCCCTCAAAACTGTCCTTGGTAAACGTGGGTGACCAGAGCGTGAAGTTAGATACATTTATCCCGTTTGGGGTAGGGATGAAGGTACGAGTTGTAGAGGTGAACATGTTGTGTGAACCCAGCCAGAGACAGAGAGTTTTCCACAGAAGCATTCAGAGATACTTCCTGAATTTGCAGCATGTTTTAAATAGTTTCTCCTCCTTCCTATTACAAAGACAGAAGGATTCTGCCCACTAGTTTAGAGGAGGCAAATCTGCTTCTCTCTTTCAAGCTAAAAGGATTAAGGAATAATAAGAAACAATAATATAGCCAGATGTATAATTTATCAGCATAAGAGTGGGCTTCTTTCCTATTTAGCAGCTGTTTTGCATTGCCTGGGGAACAGAATAGAACAGAATAGAAAGTGAAATGGAATAGGAAATAGAATAGAATAGAATAGAATAGAATGTGGAACGGAATAGGAAATAGAATAGAATAGAATAGAATAGAATAGAATAGAATAGAATAGAATAGAATAGAATAGAATAGAATAGAATAGAATGTGGAACGGAATAGGAAATAGAATAGAATAGAATAGAATGTGGAATAGAATAGAATGTGGAATACAATAGAATAGAAGAGAATGTCGAACGGAATAGGAAATAGAATAGAATAGAATAGAATAGAATAGAATAGAATAGAATAGAATAGAATAGAATAGAATGTGGAACGGAATAGGAAATAGAATAGAATAGAATAGAATGTGGAATAGAATAGAATGTGGAATACAATAGAATAGAAGAGAATGTCGAATGGAATAGGAAATAGAATAGAATAGAATAGAATGTGGAACGGAATAGGAAATAGAATAGAATAGAATAGAATGTGGAATAGAATAGAATGTGGAATAGAATAGAATAGAAGAGAATGTGGAACGGAATAGGAAATAGAATAGAATAGAATAGAATGTGGAATAGAATAGAATAGAATGTGGAATGGAATAGGAAATAAACAGAATAGAATAGAATGTGGAATGGAATAGGAAATAGAATAGAATAGAATAGAATAGAATAGAATAGAATGTGGAATAGAATAGAATAGAATGGAATGGAATGGGAATAGATTTAGGAATAGGAATAGGAATAGGAATAAGAATAGAATAGAATAGAATAGAATAGAATAGAATAGAATGGAATGGAACGGAACGGAACGGAACTGAGTGGAGTGGAGTGGAGTGGAATGGAATAGGAATGGGAATAGATTTAGGAATAGGAATAGGAATGGAATGGAATAGAATAGAATAGAATAGAATAGAATAGAATAGAATAGAAAATAGAATAGAATAGAATAGAATAGAATAGAATAGAATAGAATAGAATTATCATTTTAAATGTACACTAATCAGCATACGTTAAAGTGAGATTTCGTTGCATGCAGCTCTCAAAGGGTAACCCCCTCCAATATACACTGCATGAGCATGACAAGAGTAAATAAATAAAATAAATTATGCACTTACCCACATACAAACACCTATGTGGCCCAGAGAAACAACACCTAGTTTGGATGTATACATATATATGGTGATAAAAAAATGCAGAGTAGCTGAGCTCTTACATCCCAACATTTCTGCGAATGAGATCGCATTTATTCTGTGGCTGCATTCACACAATATCTTTGACCAGGTTAAAGATTTACTGTCTGCGTTTGCACAAAAATGGTTCTTTGGGGTCTTTCATGGGTGGGCTGGCTAGTTGGGTGGAAACCCAGCCCTGTAATAATGTTAATGCTCCAATATATAGTTAGTCCTCCATTTATGGCCAGTCACCTAGCAACTATTCAAAGTTAGAACAAACCCCTTAAAAGCCACTTATGACCCATTTTCAAATTTACAACAGACAACACACTGTCACCTGATTGCATTTTGGGCACTTTATTTTATTCATTTGTATTCCATCTTTATTATTTTTTTACAAGAAACTCAAGGCGGCAAACCTGTCCAATACACCTTCCTCCTCCTATTTTCCCCACTACAACAACCCTGTAAGGAGGGTTGGGCTGAGAGAGGGGACTGGCCCAAAGTCACCCAACTGACTTCCATGACTAAGGCGGGACTAGAACACACAGTCTCCTGGTGATTGGCCCAAAGTCACCCAACCGACTTTCATGCCTAAGGCGGAATTAGAACCCATAGTCTCCTAGTCATTGGCCCAAAGTCACCCAGCTGGCTTTCATGCGTAAGGCAGGATTAGAACCCACAGTCTCCTAGTCATTGGCCCAAAGTCACCGAGCTGTCTTTCATGCCTAAGGCGGGATTAGAACGCACAGTTTCCTGGTGATTGGCCCAAAGTCACCCAGCTGTCTTTCATGCGTAAGGCAGGATTAGAACCCACAGTCTCCTAATCATTGGCCCAAAGTCACCCAACCGATTTTCATGCCTAAGGCGGGACTAGAACGCACAGTCTCCTGGTGATTGGCCCAAAGTCACCCAACCGACTTTCATGCCTAAAGCAGGATTAGAACCCATAGTCTCCTAGCCATTGGCCCGAAGTCACCCAGCTGTCTTTCATGCCTAAAGCGGGATTAGAACTCCTAGTCATTGGCCCAAAGTCACCCAGCTGTCTTTCATGCCTAAGGCGGGATTAGAACCCACAGTCTCCTAGTCATTGGCCCGAAGTCACCCAGCTGGCTTTCATGCCTAAGGCGGGATTAGAACCCACAGTCTCCTAATCATTGGCCCAAAGTCACCCAACCGATTTTCATGCCTAAGGCGGGACTAGAACTCACAGTCTCCTGGTGATTGGCCCAAAGTCACCCAGCTGTCTTTCATGCCTAAGGCGGGATTAGAACCCACAGTCTTCTGCTTTCTAGCCTGGTGCTAGACCAAACTGGCTGTCTTGGTTGACAATTGGCTCACCTTTATGGCCGTTTGCAACATCCCACAGTCACATGGCCACAGTTTGTAAGGCTTTTTGTTGATTTCTCCGGTTTACTTTCAGTTTCCAGCAAAAATGTCCATTGAGGAAAATTGCTTTGCTGAACAACCGCTGCAAAAAACAACAACAACAAAAAAAAAAGTCAAAAATTTGGGTCCCTTCACATGATGCCTCAATTCACAACCAGAATTTCTCAGCCAGCTTATTTTAAGATGTATGGATTCAACCCTCAGAGCCCTGGCTGGGAAATCCTAGGAGCTGAAATTCACATACCTTCAAGAGGCCACGTCTATAAAGCACCCAGCGAGCTGTTACATTGGCATAACCGGCTAAACCTTTGTTAGGTTTTTGTGTGAATCTGTGTGAATGTGTCCCATTTGGTTAATTGGGGATTGGCTCGGCCAACGGATTGTGTAAACCTAGAAAATAGGTTAATACGGTATCCAAACGAAACATCTTGTGCGAGCGTCGCCCGTGTGCTTCATCTTAGGACGGAAACAATTTTTGTGACAGTGGATTTCATGCTTTCAAAAATGGAGGGTTGTGTTTATTTCTCCATTCTGGCAATCCGGAGAAAGACCCTGGCCCCAGCTGGAAGCATCTGGGAGCGAGCCGAAATCTGAAGGTCTGCCTTTTGCAACCTCCTTCTATATTTAATGGGGAAGCCTTTGACAAAATCACGGAGACCTTGGGGTCAGCCCCAACGCTCTTCCCTTCTGAAGGCTTGCCCGACAAAGCCTTTCTGGAGACCTCCGTGATCTGCCCCCTTGTTTACAGCTGCCAGGCGAACTTCATAAAACGGGGAGCCCTTGCATGGAATCTGGAAGGTCGGCACCCCACTCAAGGTGTCCTCCTGCAGAGCGTGTGGCGTGCGATTCGGGCTGGGCGGGTGCCAGTCCCATCTCTCATCTTTTGCCAGGACTGTAACGATGCACATACATCAGTCCCAGCACCTGGAAAGAAGGGATGCTCCGCTACACATCTGGCCCAGGGAAAAGTCACGTCTATGGCTGGGAACAGCTGGAGGAACCGGGCAATGAGACGTGCCATCTGGAAGGAAGATGGATCTCGCTCGGTGGATCAATGTTTGGCCTTGCATGCTATATAAGGACTTTGGGGGAGGGGGGGCTGGGGGAGGATGGGGGCAGAAAGGGAAGCTTCCAAGAGGTCACACAACATTTAACAGGTAACAAAAGATGTGTTGGGGTCTCGGCGCAGAACAGCAGAGACCAAACATTGCGATTTAGTAATGAGGAAAGTAAGGTCCTACTCTTAAGGTAAAAAAAACCCCAAATGCACAGGTATAGAATAGGGGGTACCTGGTTCAATAGTAACAACTGCAAGAGGGATCTAGGCAGTGGTGGGATTTAAATATGTCAACAACCGGTTCTCTGCATGGATGCCGCTTCTGGAAGTCCATTCTGGGCCTGAGCAACAAAAAATTAGCTACTGGTTCTGCTGAACTGGTGCAAACTGGCTGAATCCCACCACTAGATCTAGGGGTCCCTCCACTGAAGGTTGAGTCAGCTGCCAAAAAAGCTAGTGCAGTCCCAGGTTGTGTCAACCAAGGGATAGTTTCAAGATCACATGACGTGATAGTCCCACTTTATGCTGCACACTGGTAAGTCCACACTTGGAATATTGTGTCCAATTCTGGTTACCACAGTACAAAAAATATGTCGAGACTCTAGAGCAGGGGTCTTCAAACTTGGCAACTTAAAGACTTCTGGACTTCAACTCCCAGAATTCCTCAGCCAGCCAGGGTTTGAAGTTTGAAGATCCCTGCTCTAGAAAGTGCAGAGAAGAACAGCAAAGACGATAAAGGATCTGGAGGCTAAATTGTATGAAGAACGGTTGCCAAATTGGGTATGCCCGGTGAAGAGAAGGACTAGGGGTGATATGATGGCAATCTTCCGGTACTTGAGGGGCTGCCATAGAGAAGAGGGAGCCAACTTATTCTCCAAAGCACCTGAGGGCAGGACAAGAAGTAACAGATGGAAAATTGTGAAGGAGAGATTCAACCTAGAACTAAGTGAGAAATTTCCTGACTGTGCTAACAATTAATCAATAGAACATCTTGCCTCTGGAAGCTGTGGGTGGTCCATCACTGGAGGTTTTCAAGAAGAGACTGGACAGCCATTTGTCTGAAATGGTACAGAGGTTCCTGTTTGAGCAGGGGATTGAACTAGAAGACCTCCAAGGACCCTTCCAACTCTGTTATTCTATGTTCTATGGTGGGACTTCAGCTTGGTGAGACTCCATCTACATAGGGCAACTGAGAATTTCAGAAGGTGGATGTCCAAATGAATCTCAGAGTCAGGGTCCCCTCCCCACTGCCACCTCCACACTACACCCATTTCAACCCCTCATAAAACTTTGAATGAAACCTTGAGCAGATTCATTGCACCACTTAACAGTTAAAAGCTCCCTGCCTTTGATGGCCTGCTCCAATAAATGTTTACTGATATTACATGGGGGTGAATGCTGAGCAGATTTCGCATCCCTCCCTTCCTTGTGGGGGTCAGGGGTTGCGGGGGTCACGAGATAATGGCCTGCAGAGGGTAACAGAGTGCACTTGTGGCTAAATAAGATTTTAATCAGGTGCTTACAAGCTTGGGACCGGAGTGCCTGAACCACATGGCTCCATTGCGAAGCTTGGAGAATATTTAGTGAACTTTATTATGCTGGAAATAAGGTGTTGAAGAGAGAAACACTAATGTATTTCCATTGGCTTAGTCAGTTTTGACAGTGTGAAAGCGAAGAAAGGCAGATACTTTCTCACAGGCCTGTATTTCAAAGGGATCCTTCCTCGCAGCTTGGAAAATCTCCAGTGACATGCGCTTTTCCTGACCGATTCACTCATTCACACATCATATTTAACCGGGTTTCTAAATCAATCAGTTTTCTGAGTTTAAACAAGACGTGGTTCCCCCAGCGGGCTAGACTGGGCTAAAATGAGCCTGTAAGATGTGTGTGGTGGGAATCCAGCGGTTGCTATGGAATGTTGTGTGAATTGGGCCATTATATTAAGCCATAATTTGATTTGACTGTTCACTTAAAGACAGAAACCCATTTGGCCCACCACCTAGATTTAACAGAATAACAGAGTTGGAAAGGACCTTTGAGGCGTTCTAGTCCAACCCCCTGCTCAAGCAGGAGACCTTATACCATTTCAGACAAATGGTTTGCCAATCTCTAAGAAGACCTCAAGTGTTGGAGCACCCACAATTTCTGGAGGCAAGTCGTTCCATTGATTATTGTTCTTACTGTCAGGAAATTTCTCCTTACTTCTAGGTTGCTTCTCTCCTTGATTAGTTTCCATCCATTGCTTCTTGTCTTTGCCCTCAGGTGCTTTGGAGAATAGATTGACCCCCCCCCATCTTTTTTGTGGCAGCCCCTTAGATATTGGAGCACTGCTATCATGTCACCCCTCGTCCTTCTCTTCATTAGACTAGACCAGGGGTAGGCAACCTTGGCTCTTTTATGACTTGTGGACTTCAACTCCCAGAATTCCTGAGCCAGCATGGCTCAGCATGGAAACCTCTCCCTTTCTCCTCAGCATGGCTGGCTCAGGAATTCTGGGAGTTGAAGTCCACGAGTCATAAAAGAGCCAAGGTTGCCTACCCCTGGACTAGACATACCCAATTCCTGCAGCTGTTCTGCATATATTTTAGCCCCCTGATCATCTTTGTTGCTCTTCTCTGCACTCTTTCTAGAGTCTCAGCATCTTTTTTACATCGCGGTGACCAAAACTGGATGCCGTATTCCAAGTGTGGCCTTACCAAGGCATTGTAAAGTGGTATTAACACTTCATGCAATCTTGATTCTCTCCCTCTGTATTCCTTGCCTTATTACTCTGATTAAGAATAAGAATAACAACACAAAGCCTTTGCCAGTTTTCTAGTTCTATGTTATCTCCAAAATTCTTTCCCCATGTTATCATTGTTTTTTTAACTTGTTCCTCTTCCATCTTTAAACCTAACATTCAATATACTTTAGAACATGGGATACCTTTTATTAATGGCTTCAAAAACGAGGTAGAGAGAAAGGAATTTAACATGTATTAGTAAGTTAAATGTTGGAACCCAGACAATATGTTAGTGATAAAAGAATAAGAATAAGAGTAATAACCCACGGGAAAATTAATATTTTCTTTTCCCCAGCCCATCCTAAGCACATATCCTCCCCCACGCCCAAAACCCCGGGGACGTTATTTGTTTCCAAACCTACATGCAAAATCCAAAGAAGCATTTAATACCATGTGCATTGTTTAGTTACGCTAAATGAGCATTTTATCCCTGGCATTTTGTGTTTAAAAAAAACCAAAACAAATCACAAGAGAACGGATAAGATGAAATCTGGCAGGGTCAATGTGGACCACTGGGATGGAGCCTCTGACCCTGGGTTCAAGGCTGAATCCAAGAACTTCAACAACAGCAGAGCAGTAAAATGTGGCATTGCCAAAACGCCACCAGGATGAGAAAACACTGCAAGATCTGTACCAGAGGAAAAAAAAAAACGATGTCCGACAGCAGCCGAGAGGTGGACAGGATTTAAACTCCGGGGCCTGTTCGTTGTGAGGCACCGTAGTGGCGGCCATTTTCCAAAACAGAATTGCAAAAGGCTCAGTGCAATTTCTGGCATGTTTATGTGATAAACCTGAAGTTCGGGTAGCCCTCAACTTTCTAGACACCAAAACATTGTTAGTAAATTAGCGGGTCTGAAGGGGCCCTGTATTAAATACATGATTAAAAGTGAGTCATATACATACAGACATGCCCCTGAATGGCCACTGCAAGCCATGCTGAGACCAGAGATATAATTGTGTCTTGAATCAGATGGCTACGATTGGAGTTATTATAAGGCCTCCTGTTACTGTCTCTTGTCTGACCTTGTGGTTCTCTTAACATGCTAGTCTATGTGAGTTTTAAACTTGCTTTTCAGGTTCTTTTTCTTTCGGATATTTTATCTGGGATAATTGGGATATTAGTTTGGATATTTTATTTTGGGCAGGGGGTTAGATTAGAAGACCTCCAAGGTCCCTTCTAGCCCGATGTTTCTATGATCTTGTTGTACAAGTTCTGCCATTTTGGTTCCTTTATGGTTCCCTTTTTGTGCACATCTCCCCAACTTGTAGGCCGATTCGGGAACCGATTTCATATCATACTCTGCTTTTATTTGCGCCTGGGTCTCACAAACCGTGGGCAACTTGGCCAACGTGGATCCCAGCTCCTGTATTTGGCTGGATGCCTTCATTTTCCTCCCCTCTCCCCTTCCCCGTACCTTGCCTCCCCCTCCCTCCCTCCCTCCCTCTCTCCCGCTTTTGCACGCCTCTCAAAGCCAATTCATTTTTGCTCTTTTCAAGCGCTCTGAAACAAAACGGCTCAATTAGTTTGGCTTCTGCAAACTGGGGCTGCCACCGCTTCCTAATGCCTTCATTTTACGGTGCCAGCAGGGGTGGGGAGCACATGGAGGAGGGGGGGGAGCTGGAGGGGCCGCTGAGGAGAACTGAGCAGCTTCTACTCGTCTCTGGTAGAGAGATGGTGCATTTCGCCTTGGAAGAAGAGGGGAGCCAGCCTTGAGAGGAGATGGCGCTCGGCTTTTGCAAGTGGGTCTTTGCGCCAGCTGTGGCTCGTGCGCCAAGATTCCCATTGCATTACCTGGTGGCCATGAACTGCAGGAAGGCCTCAACTTACAACGGTTGCTTAGCAAGTGTTCAAAGTTATGACAGATCTCCCCAGAGCTATAGGTAGTCCTGGACGTACAGCCATTTGCTTAATGGCCTTTCAAAGTTACAACGGCACTGGAAAAAATGACTAATGACTTTGCACTTGCGACAGTGGCAGCATCCCCATGGTCACGTGATCAAAATTCGGAGGCTTGGCAACTCGTATTTATGACGGTTGCAATGTCCTGAGATCATGTGAACATGTGGGCGCTCCGTCACTGGAGATTTTTAAGAAGAGACTAGACATTCACCTGTCTGAGACTGTATAGGTTCTCCTGCTTGAGCAGGGGGCTGGACTAGAAGACCTCCAAGGTCCCTTTCTATTCTATTCTATTCTATTCTATTCTATTCTATTCTATTCTATTCCATTCCATATTTTCTATTCTATTCTATTCTATTCTATTCTATTCTATTCTATTCTATTCTATTCTATCAAAAGGGGATTCATTTAAGTCTGGGAGGACCTTTTCCAGCCGACCAGTTTTTTTTATTCAAGAGCAGAAGCTCACCTGAAAAATACAGTTTGTTCGTTGGAAATTTGTTTATGACATTTGTTAGTCTAGAAAGTTAGTCCCTGACCGTTTCTGATTTATAATTATAAAATTATGTTATTTGCAATTAACAAGGTAACACATTTATAGAATAGAATAGAATAGAATAGAATAGAATAGAATAGAATTCTTTATTGGCCAAGAGTGGTTGGACACACAAGGAATTTGTTTCCGGTGCATAAGCTCTCAGTGTACATACAAGTAATAGTGGTAATCATGATCATATACAACATGAAAATACATTCATCATAAATCGTGAAATACAACACTTCATCATAAACCATAAGATGCAGCACTTTACAAAATATATTGGTCCCTGTATGGACATAAAACCATTGTGTCTTTTTCCCACACAGCCACTCTCATACTGAAACCTACAGCAGGTGCAGAGACCCACTTTTCCCCCCTTCCTTCCTCACACAAACATTTAAAGAATCGTAGAATCATAGGGCTTGAAGGGATCTTGGAGGTCTTCTAATCCAACCCCCCGCCCAAGGCAGGAGCCTTAAACCATCCCAGTCAAATGGTTGTCCAGTCTGTTTTTCAAAACCTCCAGTGATGGAGCACTCACAGCTTCGGGAGGCAAGCTCTTCCATTAAATTAATTGTTCTCACTGTCAGAAAATTTTTCCTTACTTCTAAGTTAGATCTTTCTTTGATAAGCTTCCACCCAGAACTTCTTGTCCTGCCCTCTGGTGCTTTGGGGAATAAGTCAATCCCCTCTTCTTTGTGACAGCTCCTCAAATAATGGAAGACAGTTGTCATACCACCGCTAGTCCTTCTGTTTGTTAGCCTAGACCAGGGGTAGGGAACCTTGGCTCTTTTATGACTTGTGGACTTCAATACCCAGAATTCCTGAACCAGCCATGCTGACTTAGGAATTCTGGGAGTTGAAGTCCACAAGTCATAAAAGAGCCCACGTTCCCTACCCTTGGCCTAGCCCTAGACCTACCTAGGTCCTTCAACGGTTTGTCATACGATTTAGCCTCCAGACCCTTTATCATCTTTGTTGCTCTTCTCTGCACACTTTCCAGGGTCTCAAAATCTTCTGAAGCTTGACACCCCAGGAAAAAAAGTTGAGTTGTGTTGTTCTTTTTTGTAACGCGGTTACCAGAACTGGACACAGTATTCCAAGTGTGGTTTCACCAGTATGGTGTAAAGCGGTACTATCCCTTCTTGTCGTCTTGATGCTGTCCCTTTGCTGAGGCAGCCTAGGATTGCATTGGCCTTTTTGGCAGCTGCGGTACACTGCTGGCTCATACTTAAGTGGTGGTCCATTTAGGACAGGGCTTTTCAACCTTTTCACCCATTATACCACTTTTAGGATATGGCAATATCCGAGTACCACCAGTCGCCTAGCAAGGTGTCAAAAACTTGATGACCATTTTTTTTTTTTTTTCCTTTTTTCACTATTTCATGTCCATCAGGAACTGAATGTTGTCAAGCGAATCACCGACAAACTTCAATGTTACCGTGACTTTTTTCACGGGGGGTTCGGTGTCGGGAGCAAGACACCTGCCTGCCCACCCGACGGTGTTCTTCCTCCTGTCTGAGGTTTCCATTGTTGTGAGCATTTCTGTTGAGGATTGGCAACAGGGGTGGGGTGGGGGAGTGTTTGATTTTTATTCCCCCCGTCTGCTGGGTGGTTGCAGCAGGTTTTGGTCACTTCACATGACCCTGGGACGCTGTGACCATCATAAATATGAATCAGTTGCCAAGCATCTGAATGTAAATCACAAGACCCTGGAGATGCTGCAACATTTCAGCTGATCGGCGCTTCTTCTGGGCTCAGCAGAAGTGCCAGGATCAGTGCCGAACTGCAGCTGGAGCCTGGCGCTGATCCTGGCGCTTCCGCTGAGCCCTGACTGCCCTGCAGCTCCAGCCATCTCTCGCTCAGTCTTGTGCGGTGCTACCACCGGTTCAGCTCATTCCCTTCCCCCACTACCACTTTTCTAGGAAGGTCGTGTACCACCTGCCAGGTGCCAATGTACCACTGGTTGAAAAGCCTTGATTTAGGACACCTACATCCGTCTCACGGCTACTGCCTCTCCTCTCCCTGTGTATTTGGTTTTTTCCTGCCTAACTGCAGGACCATATTTTTCTCACCACTGCACTGCATGTTGTTGGATAGGGCCCAATGCTGAAGTGTATTCAGATTGAGAAAGACTCAGGGGTCTCTTTGGGCAGCGGGATCTCAAAAACAATTCAAGTTGGCGGCCACAACCTCGCGCTCAAAACTTTATCCTATGCTTCACTTAACAATCACCTTGCTTAGGAACAGAAAATCTGGTTCCAATTATAATCATAAGTTGAGGACTGCTTGAAATGGATGCTTTCTTTCTGGCTAGTGACATTCGGTCGTCGTGGACAAAAAATCAATTAGGAGATTTCTAGTACTGTATATTATCAAGGGGGCGGGAAAGCACATTTGCCAGTATTGTCCCTGTGGCAGGACACTGATTGGCAGCCAGGAAACAAACATTATGCCAGGAGAGTTTTCTGCCAGTTTAGAACAGCTGTTTCAACTTGGCTTGAACAGTGTCACAACACTTCAAGTTTGTTATAATAAAGAATCTTAAGAGTGAGTTGATTATTTCTTCTTCTATAAACTCATGTTTTTGGGTTCGCACAGTTCGCTAGTTTAAGTGAAAGCAGCAGTGAGAAGTTTGCAGCCCTGTGTATTGTGCAGCCCAGCCCTAATCTTAGCGTGTTGTCATCCCATTAAGCCATTACATGATTCATTTATTTGGGAACAGTGTGCTACATGAACACAGTGATTGTATTGTCTTAACCTGGGAATTTTGAAGAGTTCTTGCAATGCACGGGAAAGTCTTCTGAAACTCGACGCCCCAGGAAAAAAAGTTGAGCCGCGTTGTTCTTGTTCTGTTTAATATTATTATAATTTGATATTGTTCACTTAGTTTTTGACAACTGCAATAGATCCTTAGCCGCAAATGGAGAATAACTTGGAGACCTTTGCATATCTGGGACCGTGGCTTGTAGCTGCTCCAGAAAAATCAGCTGCCTTCCTTTTTTTTTTTTCCACCGATTTTCTGGCATGGACTCTTTTTTTGACAATGAACATGATGAATTTCTTTAGAGTGTCGGTACCATATCCCCCTGTTGGATACCCAGCTGGTGCAGACACAGTTCCACACAATAAACACAGACCCCAGCTAGCACCTCCTGCTAGCCTAGCCTTCCGAGGACAGTCAGTTACAATTTAACAATCAATTATGCTGAGTAGCAATTAGGGAAGGCACTGATGAGGAGCCCTGTTAATTAAGAATTGATTGGCTCCCAAGCAGGATCCTTGGGAGAGCCTGACTTTGCCAAAGGAGGAAGCCACTAGAGAAATATTTCTGATCAACTTTAGATGCCTTCAGCCAAAGCTGCTTAGATCAGAAAACCCAGTTGGTCTTCCGTCAACGCAGGTAGAAATGAGCTGCTCACATTACCATGGGTAGAATACAGAACAACAGAGTTGGTAGGGATCTTAGAGGCCTTCTAGTCCAACCCCCTGCTCAAGCAGGAAACCATATACCATTTTAGAGAAGTGATTGTCTAGTCCAGGGGTAGGCAACCTTGGCTCTTTTATGACTCGTGGACTTCAACTCCCAGAATTCCTGAGCCAGCCACGCTGAGGGGAAAGGAAGAGGTTTCCAAGCTGAGCCATGCTGGCTCAGGAATTCTGGGAGTTGAAGTCCATGAGTCATAAAAGAGCCAAGGTTGCCTACCCCTGATTACCAAAACCAGGGGTGGGCAACTACAATCCTATGGACTTCAACTCCCAGAATTCCTGATCCAGCCATGCTGAGGGGAAAGGGAGAGGTTTCCAAGCTGAGCCATGCTGGCTCAGGAATTCTGGGAGTTGAAGTCCACGAGTCATAAAAGAGCCAAGGTTGCCTACCCCTGGTCTAGTCTCTTCTTAAAAACTTCCAATGTTGGAGCATTCACAACTTCTGGAGCTAAGCTGTCCCACTGATTAATTGTTCTCACTGTTAGGAAGTTTCTCCTTAGTTCCAGGTTGCTTCTCTCCTTGATTAGTTTCCATCCATTGTTTCTTGTCTTGCCTTCTGGTGCTTTGAAGAATAGGTTGACCCCCCTCTTCTCTGTGGCAGCCCCTCAAATACTGGAACACTGCTATCATGTCCTCCCGAGTTCTTTTCACTAGACGAGACATACCCAATTCCTGCAGCCATTCTTTATGTTTTAGCCTTCAGCCTCCCCCAATAATAAAACATAACATGAATAAAATAATAAAATATGATGTTGTCAAGAGTGTTTTCTGTTCCCTCCAGCGAGATTTTTTTTTGTTTTGGTTTGGTTTGTGTGTGGGTTTCAGAACTTGTATCACTCAGACGTTTCCTCCGAGAGGGAATGTTGCTGCTTAACGTTAATTGATAGGTGAGCCAAGAAAGCAAATAAATGGGTCATAGAAGAAATAGCAATAGCACTTAGATTTATATACTGCCCCTTAGTGCAAATAAATCAAAATTCTCACACAAATGAATAGACTCAATTTTTTGTTGTTGCCACAATATATAAAAAAAATGTTGAGACTCTCAAAAGAGTGCAGAAAAGAGCAACAACGATGATTAGGGGACTGGAGGCTAAAACATATGAAGAACGGTGGCAGGAATCGGATAGGTCTAATTTAATGAAAAGAAGGACTAAGGGTGACATGATAGCAGTCTCCCAATATCTGAGGGGATGCCACAAAGAAGAGGGGGTCAGCCTATTTTCTTAATCTTTCTTTGGGCCCAACATGGCCTCTTTGCTATTCTTTAGAGCAGTGTTTCTCAACCCCAACAACTTTAAGACGTGTGGACTTCAACTCCCAGAATTCCGCAGTCAGCATTTTGCTGGCTGGGGAATTCTGGGAGCTGAAGTCCACACATAAAATTCTGGCTGGGGAATTCTGGGAGTTGAAGCCCGCACATAAAAAGCTGGCTAGGGAATTCTGGGAGTTGAAGTCCACACATAAAAAGCTGGGTGGGGAATTCTGGGAGTTGAAGTCCACACATAAAAAGCTGGGTGGGGAATTCTGGGAGTTGAAGTCCGCACATAAAAAGCTGGCTGAGGAATTCTGGGAGTTGAAGCCCGCACATAAAATGCTGGCTGGGGAATTCTGGGAGCTGAAGTCCATAGGTCTTAAGGTTGCTGGGGTTGAGAAACAGCGTATTGAAGCCTGTTACCTGCTCTTGGGTGGTACCCTTCTGCAGGGCCAGACAGATGCTCCAGTATCTGGAGAATATCATTCTGTCTCCTCCATCTTGCTGTTTCTCAGACCATCGTGAGATTTGACGGCCTCTCCACATAAATCACCGAGCTGGGATTAAGGGATTGAGACAGAAGATCTGAAGCAGACAAAGGACTTGCTGGACTTGGACAGAAGCAGAAAAGTCTCTTCTGCCTGGCAGGGGACCAATTTATCTTGGCAAAGTGAACAATTGGCGAGATTTCTGTCCGGTCCCAGCGTAGACTTTGTAGGCCAACGGTGCTGGGAAATAAGAAAGAAGAAACTCAAGCTGTCTAAAAGGTTGGTAAAATATTACGAGGACTTAAAAATTGGGAGGAGCAGAGAAGTCTCACACCGTCCCAGTAGAAGACAACAGCAAACCACATCTGCATCGTTCTCAAGAAAACTGCACAGATGTGCGCATGAAATCACTAGGAGTTCAGCTCGGTTCCCGGGAGATTCTCTCTTTATTTTTATTTTTTTTGGGGGGGGGGGAAATAAAGATGATAATGGGGGAGGGGGTTTCTTGTGACTTTCCTGCACTTCTGCAGCAAAGCATCTGGTGTTTTCTCCAGCCTTCTTCAGACAACCCATTTAAGCCCATCATGTCAAGATCTCTCAGCTGCATTCATGCAATATGCCAAATTAGGTTACGAGAAGTCAATCAACCAGTGGAACAGCTTAACCCCAGAAATCGTGGGCGCTCCATCACTAGAGATTTTTAAGAAGAGGCTAGACAGTCACCTGTCTGAGACGGTATAGGTCAGAGGTAGGCAACCTCGGCTCTTTTATGACTCGTGGACTTCAACTCCCAGAATTCCTGAGCCAGCGTGGCTCAGCTTGGAAACCTCTCCCTTTCCCCTCAGCATGGCTGGCTCAGGAATTCTGGGAGTTGAAGTCCATAGGATTGTAGTTGCCCACCCCTGGTATAGGGGCTGGACTAGAAGACCTCCAAGGTCCCTTCCAGCTCTGTTCTATTCTAGTCCCCACTTTACAACCATAATTGAATCTTCATGACTGTCATTAAGTGGGTCACCCCACGAAGGGTCCCCAATTTAACAATGATTTTTGTACAGTCTTGAAACNCTGGCTGGGGAATTCTGGGAGCTGAAGTCCACACATAAAATGCTGGCTGGGGAATTCTGGGAGCTGAAGTCTACACATAAAATTCTGGCTGGGGAATTCTGGGAGTTGAAGCCCGCACATAAAAAGCTGGCTAGGGAATTCTGGGAGTTGAAGCCCGCACATAAAATTCTGGCTGGGGAATTCTGGGAGTTGAAGTCCACAAATAAAATTCTGGCTGGGGAATTCTGGGAGTTGAAGTCCGCACATAAAATGCTGGCTGGGGAATTCTGGGAGCTGAAGTCCACACATAAAATTCTGGCTGGGGAATTCTGGGAGTTGAAGCCCGCACATAAAATGCTGGCTGGGGAATTCTGGGAGTTGAAGTCCGCACATAAAATGCTGGCTGGGGAATTCTGGGAGCTGAAGTCCATAGGTCTTAAGGTTGCTGGGGTTGAGAAAGAGCGTATTGAAGCCTGTTACCTGCTCTTGGGTGGTACCCTTCTGCAGGGCCAGACAGATGCTCCAGTATCTGGAGAATATCATTCTGTCTCCTCCATCTTGCTGTTTCTCAGACCATCGTGAGATTTGACGGCCTCTCCACATAAATCACCGAGCTGGGATTAAGGGATTGAGACAGAAGATCTGAAGCAGACAAAGGACTTGCTGGACTTGGACAGAAGCAGAAAAGTCTCTTCTGCCTGGCAGGGGACCAATTTATCTTGGCAAAGTGAACAATTGGCGAGATTTCTGTCCGGTCCCAGCGTAGACTTTGTAGGCCAACGGTGCTGGGAAATAAGAAAGAAGAAACTTAAGCTGTCTAAAATGTTGGTAAAATATTACGAGGACTTAAAAATTGGGAGGAGCAGAGAAGTCTCACACCGTCCCAGTAGAAGACAACAGCAAACCACATCTGCATCGTTCTCAAGAAAACTGCACAGATGTGCGCATGAAATCACTAGGAGTTCAGCTCGGTTCCCGGGAGATTCTCTCTTTATTTTTATTTTTTTGGGGGGGGGGGAAATAAAGATGATAATGGGGGAGGGGGTTTCTTGTGACTTTCCTGCACTTCTGCAGCAAAGCATCTGGTGTTTTCTCCAGCCTTCTTCAGACAACCCATTTAAGCCCATCATGTCAAGATCTCTCAGCTGCATGCATGCAATATGCCAAATTAGGTTACGAGTAGTCAATCAACCAGTGGAACAGCTTAACCCCAGAAATCGTGGGTGCTCCATCACTAGAGATTTTTAAGAAGAGGCTAGACAGTCACCTGTCTGAGACAGTATAGGTCAGAGGTAGGCAACCTTGGCTCTTTTATGACTCATGGACTTCAACTCCCAGAATTCCTGAGCCAGCATGGCTCAGCTTGGAAACCTCTCCCTTTCCCCTCAGCATGGCTGGCTCAGGAATTCTGGGAGTTGAAGTCCATAGGATTGTAGTTGCCCACCCCTGGTTTTGGTAATCAGGGGTAGGCAACCTTGGCTCTTTTATGACTCATGCACTTCAACTCCCAGAATTCCTGAGCCAGCATGGCTCAGCTTGGAAACCTCTCCCTTTCCCCTCAGCATGGCTGGCTCAGGAATTCTGGGAGTTGAGGCCCACGAGTCATAAAAGAGCCAAGGTTGCCT
>NW_015391852.1:0-22073 GCF_001527695.2 Protobothrops mucrosquamatus | reverse complement strand
GTTGCCTTAACTATGTAAACTAGTCCATCTTGTATTCAATGCAGCAGGATATTACAGTCACATTTAGTCAGATGAAATTGCTTTGCTTAAGAAGCAAAACCTTTCAGTTGGTAAAATGCTCATTGTTCCTGAAAATGAAGGCTGAGCCCTTTGTGCTCATCTATTCACACAGAAAGCAGCCACCTGCTGAGTTACCAGCGCAAGAAATTCAATCCTTCAATAAAAGCAGATGTTAAAGAAGTGCTGCTTTAAATGTTTGAAGCTTATGTGCAAAACAAGAGCAGCATGCATGAATATCTAATGAATTTTAAGCTACCTGACCTATGCCCAAATTTGCATACTTGATTACAAATAGAAACTATTTTACACATACAGAAATGTACTCTCCAGTGCAGATTTTAGAACTGAATCCTAGCATCTTGAACAGGTTCTCCAACTGAACCCCACTCAAATTATGTCACAAGCTTCCTGAAGGCACAAAACAGAAAAAATATCTAGGACTTCTCTATTAATAAAAAAAAAAAAAATACCTGCAGATAGGCCAGTGGCTTAGATCTGGCTTATTTATTTATTCCAGTGATTAAGATTAAAGTCATGTCTGACTTTTACAAACTGGATGAGGAATTCAGCAGCTTGTGAAATTGCATTATGCAGGCTGAGATATTCTTCCTATTTGCAAAATACTTGGAGCCACTTTCAATATCCTTTGTTCTTCACTGGATCACAAATGACCACATAGCAGTGAGGAAAGAATCAGCTGATAATTTGAATTTGGAGTGGAAAGGTATTTAAGAAAAAAAATACTGTAAAATATTTTAAATATATCTTTTGTCCTAGAACTAGGATGTTGTATATATTTTAGAGATTTAGTGTAGTATCTCTGCTAGCAAAAGTGCCTGAGGCTGAGAATGCCTACAGCTTTCTTTTGCACACAGTTGTCTGGAATACAATATTCAAGTGTCTCCATTTAATGTGCACCACATGCTATCTCCTTGGTTTTCACTGTTTTTTTTCCACAACCGAGATCAGAAGGTGCTGTATGCATATTCAGGCACCTCTGCTTTGATTTACAGGGAAAAATGAAACAACTGCACATGCACAGATAAATAGAGACAATTGGGAGCAGCTTCTGAAACAATTCCACAGAGCTAGTTCCTGGCTGCTTTAGCCTTTAGAAAAGAGATACCGGTATTGTATAACACACACAGGCGTATAACACGCACCTTCATTTTAAGAGGGAAATTTCAGGAAAAAAACTTAAATTTCAAATAAAGAACTTTGAAGCAAAATAAGGGTAGCTCAGAACTTTTTTTTATTAATATTATTACCACTTCTTAACATTATATCGGCGTATAACACGCACACATCATTTGCCCCCTATTTTCAGGGGGGGAAAGTGTGTGTTATACGCCGATAAATACGGTACTTCGTGGATATTCCTAGGCCTCCTGAAGTACCTATTGCAATGATTTTTCAGAGCTCCACCCCTCCTTTTCTCATGCAGTTTTCTTGGCACAATTTTAAAAGTAGTTTGACACTGACTTCTTCCTAGAGCTGAGAGAGAGCGAGTGGCTAGCTCGTGCTTAAGGCACCACTAGAACTCACAGCCTCCCAGTTTCTAGCTTGATGACTTAACTACTACAAACTGGCTCTCCGTTTACAATCCTAGTTTATTTTATAAATTTATCTTGGGAGTTGCCCAGGGTTGGCTGATAGATGGGCAGCTACATAAATGGTACAAATGAACAAACAAATAAACTTCTACCCTTCCATAATTGTTTCCCAGAAGAAGCAGCTTGCGATAAATCAGTACAGTGACCCAGATCACTCATTGCACTAAGCTACAGATTGCTTAAGATAAGATAAGATAAGATAAGATAAGATAAGATAGGATAAGATAAGATAAGATAAGATAAGATAAGATAAGATAAGATAAGATAAGATAAGATACACCTTTATTGTCATTTTTTTACTGTGGGCACAACGGCACACATCAAAAATGGTCTGCTGAATACAGCATGTCTAACGAACTTTACATTTTCCACAAAGCCATAGATCTTAAAAATCATAATGGCTGGGTTTACCTAATATTGTAACCTAAAATGAGAGAAGCTGTATTATGCACTGTCACACATTTATAATTTCTAGGGTTTTTTTGTTTATTTGCTGGTAAGCCCCACTTCTGTACATTTAACTTAAGGCTCATCTGATTATCCTTTCAAATAAGAAACCTAAACCTGATGTACTTCTATATATGACACATTTGATATCACAGAAGCTTTAGAAGGAAAGAGAATAGCTTGGTGTGACCATCTGACATTGGATACTTCACCATCTTCACTTTAAAAGTACCTGGTGTGAGAGTGTGCGCTATTAAGCCTAGACTCATGGATTTCTGTTTATGGCTTTATAATCTGCTGCTCTCCAGTAGCATAAAGACAAAGTCCATCTCCACAAATCAGTATCATCTAGCTGAAAAGCACCCATCTTTGCTTGATCCAAACTTAGAGCTACCATATCTGTCTGCAAAACTCCAGATGGCTGCAAAATGTCAGCAAAGAGATGCAGGAAACCTAACTTCATGCTGTTAGCCAATGGGCAGGTGAATTTTTGCTATCCTAATCACATAAGGAGGGGAGGGGAGGAAGCACAGTCAAAATGGGCCCGTTTGCCCATGTAACATCTTTTAAGATGCTACATGGGGAAACAGAGGGGCCCATGTGTACAAGCTGCACTGGCTTCCAGTTTCTTTCCAGGTGCTGGTTATTCCCTTTAAAGTCCTATATGGAACAGGGGCAAGTTATTTGCAGATGGGATTTACTACGAAGCGTGCCTCTTCCATGGCAGCCTCCCCCCCCCCCCCCCGAATACTCTGCTTTCTGAAGTTCTGCAGACCTTCCACAAAGCTTTAAAGCCCTGGATTTCCCCCCCAAATGCTGGGATAAAATTGAATAATTGCACATTAGATGGTTGATGTGGACTAGGCCTTTTTGGTTTTTAATGTTTTCATCTGTTTAGTTTTGTAGCTTTAATGTGATTTTATCTACTGTGTTAACTTTTGACTGGGAGCTGCCAAGATTTGGCTACAAGCTATATAAATGTTTAAATAAGTAAATAAACAAAATAAAAGCACCGAACAGCATGCTAATGTGCCAAATATTTAAACTGGGCAAAGGATCTGGGAAAGTTATCTAAAATAGAAATAAATTAACATCTGAATTTTGTTTTTCATAAACATGAACCAGTCTCTCTCTCTCTCTCTTTTTTTTAGTTTCACAATAAGCCTCAGGAAAATCCTTGATGCTTCACAATTTCACCTGGGGCAGAAGAAAAGACTCCATCTGCGTTCCCATGCTCAGCCTAAATCTATAATCTATAGGCACAGTCCTTATAATCAGCTTTTTACAAGTTTACTATGCATGTCCTGAGCCTGAGGAAGAAGTCTGGCTGATTCAAAAGTGCACTTAGTTTTGTATATAATTTGATTTGGTGCCAATATACTACTATTGCCTAATGATGGCATATGGGCTTTTAAAAGATTTTCATCATAGCTCTCTAATAGCATTTCTCTGCTTTTTTCTGTTACCTCCTCCTTTTTGCTAACTGTTTTATTTTGTAATTAATGGTATGTTTAATCTTTAAAATGAAAATGAAGATGAACAGTTGTTGCTTGATAGGAGATCTTGGAAACTTGAACATTTCCCTAAATTTTGTAATTTGGTCTAATAAAGGCATTGCCCCAGTATGGATTTTAGGTATTTTATTCCTTGCAGCCCACATATCGAATTTTGCTTTTGTGTGAGAGCTAAGTGCTTTCCTCTCATCTTTCCAGCAGGATTTCTATTTAAAGAGATGAACGGGACATTCAGTCTTCATAAGGATTTCCAATTTTTCCATTTTTTAGTGAAATACAATTCAAAAAGTATTCCCTTCATCTGGAACTAGCTTTGTTTGCCCGCACTGAGGTCATCCCATAGACAAATATTCAATACCCAATAAAGGAGAATATTTGCAGTTGAAACATCTGCAAGAAAGAAGCTCAGAGAGCACAAGAAACCCTCACAAATATTCAGTAAATAGTGAAAAACAATGGGATACTTTAAAGATCCCTTAAGTAAAATAGGGTAATCTTTGGAAAATGTCTGAAAAAACTCTATCCAACCAACTTTTGGAATTAAAAGAGGCATGAAAGAATATTGAGTTCCTCTCTGAATCAGACACCGTAACTTTGTGTTATAAACTGGAAGAGTAGCTAATTTAAAAAGTTGCTGGACAATCTGTTCTTCCAAGAGAGGAAAAATATTGTTACAAAAAACTCCCATCTGTCAGGTTAAAATCTAGAACATCTTAGTCTGTCCAGTTGGGGAATCTTTAGCTTTTCTACCTGGGATCTCTTCCTACAAATCAGCTGTAGCAAATTAAAAATTATATAGGCAGTCCTCGACTTACAATCATTCACTTAGTGACCGTTCAGAGTTACAGCGGCACTGAAAAAGTGATTTATGACCATTTTGCAGCATCCCCATGTCATGTGATCAAAATTCAGATCCTTGGCAACTGGCTCATATTTATGACGGTTGCAGTGTCCCTGGGTCATGTGATCACCTTTGGTGACCTTCTAATAGGAAAGTCAGTGGGGAAGCCAGATTCACTTTAACAACTGTGTTACTAACTTAACAACTGCTGTGATTCCCTTAACAACTGTGGCAAGAAAAGTTGTAAAATGGACACTTAACTGCCTTGCTTAGCAATGGAAATTTTGGACTCAATTGTGGTCATAAGTCAAAGACTACCTGTGTAGTCTTACTCCCAAACAGAACATAATATATCTTGTGCCAGTCTTGAAACACAAGGTTACACAGTCTTATATAATCATGAAATTTTGGATAATGAGAGATTTTAATTTAAAAAAGAACATTAAAAAAGGAAGCCAAATCACTAAATATAAAATAGAGTTCACTATTTTATATTTATGACCATTTGTTTAAAAACTATTGAAACTGACTTATGACTGGTCCTTGCCTATATGACTGTCCCCACAATCAAGTGATGGCAGTCAAGGTAATTGGTAATGAGCTTGCATTTGCTAATAGTGGTAGCATCCTGGGGTCATGTGATCCTGATTTGCCACCTTCCCATTGGGATTCTGAGAAGGAATGTTACAAACCACGATCAGGATGTCTCCAATGATGTGGTGATTGATTTAACCACAATGGCAAAAAGGTCATAAAACAGAGTGCAGTAATAGGATGCCTCACTTAATGACCATACCTCTTAGTAATACATTTTCTTACCCCAATTGTGTTGTAAGTTAAGGACTATCTGTACAAACATTTAATAAGATGTAGTGACCATTATTATCTCTGAATGAATTATATAAATCAGCCAATTCTTCTTCCCCTTCCTATTTTCACCATCATAACATTGGCTTTCGTTTCCTATATTCAACAAGTTTAAAGAAAGTTGATTTAATCATTTTGCTTGGTAAAGCAGTAGTGTTTCCTCTGATTGCTATGGAACATTTGGGACCAAGCAATAATCAGAAGAAAATCTTAAGTGTTTAGAGCATTTTAGTTCATGCAAATCTAAAGGCCAATAAATTAAAAAAACGAAAATCTACTTCCCATCCTCCCATGAACTTTTCCCCCCCAAAACTATTTTATTCAGCGAGAGTAGGAATTTTAGTGGTACCTCAAGACTTTAATCTGTGGCAACACTAACAAGTATTAAAACTCAGCTAAGTTTCCAGACACCTAATTCTTCAACCTCAGTGGCTGAGAACTTTGCCTGTTCATATAAGTTTGAACAAATAGGGAGAACAGAGAATATGCAAATGACTTCTCTGAAAGAAACACAAGCCTGAATTGGTGGTGGCGGATCAGAGAATCACACCATCCTCAGCAGCCAGTGGACTGAAAGGATTAAAAAAAAAATATTCAGATAGTTGGCTAAAAAATCCTGCCAGAATAAAACTGTTGTCAATGAACAAAAATTCCATTCAGAACAAAATAAAATTAGGACTTAAGCATTACACCCAAGTAGAGTGAAGAGGTTATTTTAGTTCATTCAATCAGGAGGGCCTCTGGTTTTGAGTGGTGCTTCTGTGGGTCAGTGTATGTGTATGTGTGAAGTCAACTTGTTCAAAAAATCTTCAGCATATGCTCCTTTTTTCAACAAGCAGAGAAAGGTCAATTATTTAATACACTTTAGTACTTATAAAGATGCAAAAGAGATGTTACGCTTATCCCCAAATGTGTAACAGCTATAAACTGGCACACTAAAACCTGGAAAGTTACTGCCAAGCAGTGCTGCATTTGACTCTCCCCACCAAATCTTGGAAGCCCCCCCCCAGCCTCTCCAAAAGTGTTCAAATTTAATTTTAAATTTCATAGAAGGAGGAAATTATTAAGCAGATGGGGGGATAAATCATGTCAATGCTAATGAACTGAATTTATATCAAATTAAAATGTCATGTTTGACCAAGTCTTGCTCCCATTTTTGACCTGGCTCTGCTATTTTCATAGAGGGTCTATTTATACTCTTCCTGAGGGCCATTTAGAAAAGTACCTTAACTCTCTGTCCAAGAAAAGTTATACACTATAAATACTGAGCTAGATTAATCGTACCTTCCAACCCGTGTGAAAATCAACATGGAATCTAAATATACTTGAGTATGAATTCAGTTTGACTAGAATAATTGATCGTCTATACATGACTGTTCAGCTTGCAACTCTATTCAGTCAAAACTGAAGATTCAGTTTGAGAAGGTGCCAGTTCTTCAACTAGGCAAGGCTATGTAACAAAATGTCTTGCTCCTGAACCGAAAAAAAGGGTAAGAAGTATTTCTCATCATTTTTAAACTGTGCCCAAATCATCATTATTTTTTCAAGGAACAAGTAAAATTATGCATGTTCTAGCACAGTGAATATGAACATATTTTGTTATTAGAAACTGATTTATATATTTTCTAATTTATATAAACAGAATGGTCTTTGTCCTGCACATTAGAAGATGGGCAAAAAGTCTCCTGTCATAAAATAAAATAAAAAAAGGATGTGAAGTAAAAAGAAAAGATTATGAGCTATCGCATGTATTTATTGGGAGCAGCAATCAGCACAAATTCAAAAGAGATATAGAAAAAGAACCAGATGCAGACTATAAAGGAGAGAGGTACACTTCTTTTAGTTCCTATAGTAGTAAATTATATTGTTAAATTTTTCCAGGTGTTTATGGACGTTGTATTCATCATTGAACCAGATGTCTACCAAGCACTTAAGTATAATCAGCTTTTTTCTTCCTGCCCTATAAAATTAGCTTAATAGGTTTCTCATTTTATTTATTTATCAAATTTATATAGGGCCAATATCACCCAAAGTGACACACATACAACAAAACTATAAACAGTAAACACTAAAGGTATTAAAAAAAATCATAAAAATATTAAAAAGACATAGGAGAAAATATTTATTAACAACAATAATGGAGCCATCTCAGGTTCTCACTGGTCCTCTGGGATCCCCAGGCCTGATGACAAAGCCAGGTCCTGAGGGACTTCGAGGAGATCAACAGAGATTGAGCTAACCTGACTTCAGGGAGAATGTTCTATCAGGTGGGTGTCGTGGCAGAGAAGGCCTGCCTCCTGGAACCCGGCAAATGTAGTTCCCTAAAAAGACTTTGATAGCAGCATGCCTCTTCTGCTGGATCTCATGGGACCAGCAGATGTAATGGGAAGAGGTGGTCCTTCAACCAACCCATCCTCATGTCACAAGGGCCTTTAAAAATGAAAACCCTAATCTTGAATTGGACCAAGAAGCACACTGGCAATCAATGTGATTCACAGAACAAAGGTGATCTAAGGGCACAAAACTGCCAGCTGCATTTTGCACCAGCTGAAGCTTCTGGATACTCTTCAAGGGCAGCCCCGTGTAGAGCCCATTACAGTAATCCAGTTGGGAGGAGATAGGGCATGAGTGAGCAGAGCTCCCCAATCCAGGAGTGAGCACAATCGTACAAAGGCCCTTCTAGCCATCACTGCCATCTGCTCTTCAAGCAGGAGTTGCGTTCAGGAGGACCCTCATATTTGGCATTGGATCTGTCTGGAGCAATGCAACAAAAGATGGCATTGTTCTAGAACCAACAGGACCCCAAACCCAAAGCCATTCAGTCTTGCCAGGGTTCAACTGAAGCTTGTTGTTCCCTGTCCAGTCTCTTCAAACTCCATGCACCAGGATAAGATGTTCATGGCTTACTTAATTTGCCGGGCAGAGGTATAAAATTGGAAATCAACAGCATGAGACTGATGAGCTCACCTAGCAACCTCATGTAGATGTTGAATAAGAGTAGAGAGAGCACCAAAACTTGTAGCCCAAATAATAGGAGACAATGACAGGATCTCTCCCCAATTACAACCAACTGCAATCAATCCCAGAGAAAGGAGGTGAACCAGCACAACATATTGCTGCCCATCCCCAATCCTCTAGGCCAGGGGTAGGCAACCTTGGCTCTTTTATGACTCGTGGACTTCAACTCCCAGAATTCCTGAGCCAGCATGGCTGGCTCAGAAATTCTGGGAGTTGAAGTCCACGGGTCATAAAAGAGCCAAGGTTGCCTACCCCTGCTCTAGACGGATCAAAAAGGATACCATGATTGATGTTACTGAAAATTGCAGAAAGATCAAATAGGGCAAGGATGGATGCCTAGCCCCCATCCCACTCTTCCCAGGGATCTTTCAAAAGCACAACCAATGCCATTTCCACCCCATATTTGGCTCTGAATCCCGACTAAAACAAATCCAAGCAATCTGCTTCATCCAAGGTCCTCTTAAGCTGATGCACAGCCACTTTCTCAGCCACCTTTCCCAAAAAGGGGAGGTTAGACACTAGACAAAAAATGTCCCAGATAGTGGGGTCCAATGGTGGCTTCTTAAAGAAGAGCACAACACCTCCTTGGTCTATGTTAACAAGCCAGCAGGGACATGAGTCTAAGGAACAGGTGGCTGAGTTCATAGTCCTAAGGGCCCTGTTCGCTTCCTCAAGCTCAACAAGTTCAAACCATTCCTAGATAACTGTGCAGAACTTCTGCAACAGGCCAATGTCCAACTGTCAGCAAATTCTAGTGATTTTATTCAACAGATGCTGAACAAATTATTCTGCACTGCCCTGCACCCACCATTTCTTTTTATTTCCTGGTAGATAAAGGCAGATCCTTTTTACCACACTGCTTCTGGGTAGCTGTCTAACCTTTTGATGGCAAAAACTACTACTCAAAGCCCTTTCTATTTTTATGCATCAGCTAATTATATTAGGAATTTTTAATGTGGGCAAAATCCAACTCCTAAAAATGGAATCCTATTCTAAACTCGGTACGTTTTCCTCCCTGAGATCACACAATGCTGGAGGTATGGTAGAAACACTTGCGTATTGGGCAGGATGGCCCATCATCTGGTCTCAATAACCTTGTGATAAACTGCGGTTTCTCATTAGCAGCAGAGATACAAGTGACTTTAACTGCTGAGCTCTTGGTCAGAGGAAGAGGCCGATGTAACGGGATGCTTCAATTCTAATGGGGTGGTAGGAGATAAAATCAGGAAGGGCCCTGTTATTCTTGGAGAAGAGTCATACAAGCAACCATAATCATGTTGGTCCACATGGACGTGTTTAAGTTGAGGCTCTTCCTCCTGTTTCTCAAGGTTATTCTCACATCCCATTACACTCATAATATAATGATATCATGACAAGGTTAATCAGAATGTTACAAAAAGGGATCTATTCTTTTTTTAGTTTTCCAGTATCTGAAGTGTTTCTCGGAGAATCAAAAATACTGTATTTGAGCAACGCTCTTAATGCTCCCTGAAGAAGTCACCTTGAGGATTTAAAATGCGCAGTCAACATTCAAAACACCCAGTATAATTTTCTCCAGCTAAAATTAATATCTATTCAAAATCATACTGCATATGTCAGGTAATTACATGGAATGAGTCTAATTTTCCTGTCATCAATATGCAGGTAGTTTGCCATTGCCTTCTTCATGGATTTGTTTTTTGTTTTGTTTTTTTAACTTCTAAATCTAGCATGCAAGCCTGATAATTCCTGATGGTCTCCTATCCAAGTCCTGTATATATCTCACCCTACTCAGTTTTCAAAGTCAGCTAAGGTCAGCTAGATCAGGGCTTTTCAACCTTTTCACCCATTGTACCACTTTTAGGATATGGCAACATCCGAGTACCACCAGTCGCCTAGCTAGGTGTCAAAAACTTGATTACCAAAAAAAAAAAAAAAAGGAAAAAAGTGATAAAGTACAGGTAGTCCTTGACTTACAACATTTCGCTTAGTGACTGTTCGAAGTTACAATGGCACTGAAAAAAGTGCCCCCCAAGCCACAACCGAGGAAGACACCTGCCTGCCCACCTGGCGGCGCTCTTCCTCCTGTGTGAGGTTTTCATTGTTGTGAGCATTTCTGTTGAGGGTTGGCAGCAGGGGTGGGGTGGGGGGTGTTTGGTTTTTATTCCCCGCGTCTGCTGGGTGGTTGCAGCAGGTCCTTCACATGACCCTGGGACACTGTGACCGTCATAAATATGAATCAGTTGCCAAGCATCTGAATGTAAATCACAAGACCCTGGAGATGCTGCAACATTCCAGCTGATCGGCACTTCTTCTGGGCTCAGCAGAAGTGCCAGGATCAGTGCTGCTTTCAGCTGATTGGTGCTTCTTCAGGGCTCAACAGAAGTACCAGGATCAGCGCCAAGCTCCAGCTGGAGCCTGGCGCTGATCCTGGCACTTTCACTGAGCCCTGACAGCCCTGCAGCTCCAGCCATCTCTCGCTGAGGCTTGTGCGGTGCTGCCACCGGTTCAGCTCATTTCCCTCCCCCGCTACCAGTTTTCTAGGATGGTCGTGTACCACCTGCCAGGCGCCAATGTACCACAGGTGGTACCCATACCACTGGTTGAAAAGCCCTGAGCTAGATAATGCCACCTGCTGAAAGCCACAGTTTTGTTTATTTGGCTTTCAATGTCATTTCTTCACCACTTTGGTTAATACCATAGCCTTCCTGAAATTCTTCAATAATTACTGGAAGAAGATTAAGAAAGTCTGCAGTCTATTAACTTTTTTCATGGTGAACTAATAATAACTCCATTATTATTCCTTTTGCTATGTTACTGAGTTCCTGTGTTTTTGGCATCTGTTCAAGCAGCACTATTAAGTGGATAGTCACTTAATTCACTTCTACCATCTGTCTCCAAGTCTCTATTTTTATTATTCAAGTCCTGCTGCAGCAAATGATAGACAATCTTAGGGAAGAAAGGACAAATATGCAATTCAGCAAGCATATCCAAACGAATGAATCCCTTTCCTAAAACCCGGGCAAGCAAAGCAAATATCTTGAGGATCTGAAGTAAACTGCAAAGCAGATTCCAGAATGTGCAGTTTCTCTAAAAGTGATATTCCCAACTATATTCTGGAGAAAAGTTTAGAGTTCCCCAGAAACTTACCAGGAGTGCAGAGAGAAAAATCAGTAACAGTTTTCAAACATCTCTGAAAGCTGTTTGTCCATCAAGCCACTCTCCTACAACATTGCTGGACAGCAAAATACAGTTGGATCCCTTCACCAAGTCAAGGTGCAGAATAGTCTCAAGGGAACTCTTTGTTATTATAAAGAACGTTTTATTTCAGCTCAAGGAACATAAACTCAATTATAATCTTACTCTGCCCTGTTCCCAATTTACAGAAAATCTCTTAAATTCATTCCTACTACAAATTCACATACTTTCCATGGCTCTATGTGGGATCTATAGCTGCACTACATTTATAACAATTTTTTCTTATGCTACACATTCCAGCTTTTTGGAGATCTAAAAACAGATTCTGCAGCTGAGCGTATTCCCAATTAGAAGCAAGTATTTTGAGTGTTTTTTCCCAATTTTTATCATGAAAACAATTAGAATTCTTCCCCCCATGAAACTGATGCTCCCTCTTATTACACCTTCTAAGAACAGCACTTGTCAAGCTATTGCCTGTTCTTCCTTTCAGTCCAATAGATCAGGGGTCCACAACCCCCGGTCCATGGACCAGCACCGGGCCATGGCATGCCAGAAACCGGTCCACGCAAACAAGCAAAGCTCCATCTGTGGGATGCAGGCAGTACATGAAACCATGCCCCCTCCGGTCTGCGGAAAAACCTCTCTCCATGGAACCAGTCCCTGGTGCTCAAAAGGTTGGGGACCTCTGCAATAGATGCACCCAAAGTTCATCCAGGCAGAAGTCCAGAGCCTGAAAACAGAAGTGCTCTGGAATTAAATTTGTGTAAAGGCTTGAGTGACATACAGATTCAAGCGATTAAGAACAACTGGTACAGAATAGATCAGAAAAGAGCCCCTTTCAACATAGACCCAAGAATTTCTGAGCTTTCCAGCTTTTGTCAACCATTTGCAGGCATTTCGTTTAATCGAATTCAGGTCATGTCAGCAGCCCATAATCTGTAGCCTTCTTGATTTATTTATTTATTTATTTATTTATTTTATTTGATTTATATCCCGCCCTTCTCCCAACGGGACTCAGGGCGGCTCACAGCATATTAAAAACATAAACACATTTACAACCCCACCCAAGTAAAACCAATTAAAACCGAATATTTAAAGCTGTGCTATTTAAAATTACTCTTAAGATAAACCCGATTTAAAATCCTCCCTAGGCCAGGCCCGCTTGCTGAAAAAGCCATGTCTTGAGGGCGCGGCGGAAAGTAAGGAGATCCGGAATCGTCCAGATCTCGGGGGGTAGTTCGTTCCAGAGGGTGGGGGCACCCACAGAGAAGGCCCTCCCCCTGGGGGTCGCCAGCCGACATTGCTTGGCCGACGGCACCCTGAGGAGACTCACTCTGTGGGAGCGTTGTTGAACTACAAGTCCCATCTTGATGTTGTTGAACTACAAGTTGATGTTGTTGAACTACAAGTCCCATCTTCCTTCACAATTGGCTATGCCTCCTGTGGATTTTAGGGAGTTGTAAATCATCAGGGTTTTGTGGATGTGATTTTTTGCCCTCATTGTTGTGTGGGTTTTTTTAAATTGCAGATTGTTGTTGTTGTTTCTACCATGGATGTTTTACTATAATTATTTTCTTACCATGGACATTTGATTGTATTTTATCTTGTGAGCCAGAATCATTTGGCATACAAATTCAGTATAATTAAGCATACAAAATTATGCCAGCAGAGTCCAACCTTCTCTAATACTGCAGTCCTCAACCTACAACCATTGGCTCAATGACTATTCAAACTTACAATGGCACTGAAAAAAGTGACTTACGACCACTGCAGCATCCCCGTGATCACATGATCAAAATTTGGACACTTGGCAACAGGCATGTATTTATGATGGTTGCAGTGTCCTGGGGTCATGTAATCACCATTTGTAATCATTCCAGCCGGCTTCTGACAAGCAAAGTCAATGGGGGAAGCCAGATTAATGATTGCACGATTCACTTAACAAATGTGGCAAAAAAGGTAATAAAATGGGGCAAAACTCACTTCACAACTGTCTGCTTAGCAACAGAAATTTTGGGCTCAACTGTGGTCATATGTTGAGCACTACGTTGCTACTCTTCACTCCCTACTTTCTGCAACTTTTTGCTCAATTAAATATTCTGGAAAACTCTGAAGTTTATACTGTTTAGTATCAGTTTGGTTAATCTGAATAAAATACTTTTAGGATATATATATTTTTTCCTGCTAGAACAGTGCAGCTACAATAGCATTTATTTTCAAGGCACACCTGTGTATTGCTTAAACACGCAGTTGCTTGCAAATTTCTCCCACGTGCCTCGTTTTGAATGCTGTAGTTCTGAAATGAAACAGAATACACTCCAAGAATGGGAACCAGAGACCAGAAATGCTAGCTACAAAGAGCAGAGATATTAAGATTTTCCTATCAATGGGGGGAAAAAATCACTCTGAAAAAAGTTCAAATTCAGATTAGCCTTAGGGTGGTTTCATAATTCAAATTTCTTAATTCACCTGAACAATTAAATGATTGTCTGTCAAACTAAGTAACTGTTCATTCTTCTCTTTTTCTTGAAGTTATGACAGCTTGAGCTCAGATCAACTTGCTTAATCCAGTAAAACTAAGAAGCTTTAGGCAAGAAAAATGTTTCTGACATCAAAAGATTCAGGCTGTTTCAGAGGGTCTTAACAGGCACAATGATTTTTAACATGTTACAATGGTGAATTAATAAGGCACCTGTAATCTCTCCCCTGTGAAATGTTCATCACCCTGATAACCCCACCCCCACACAACCTATTCCCAATGCCTCATTTTTAACTACTATAGAGTTATTTCTCTTTCAATACTATAAATATTGGTCTTTTTTTAAAAAAAAAAAACAACAACACCAAATTCATAGCTCCCAGATAACATTATTTTTAGACAGGCTTCTAAATTGCGTTGATCTAATTGAAAGGGGGAATGTGTGTGGTTGGGTATGAATTTGTATGTGAGAGAGATAGACAATGTAAATATATGAAGAAATGTGTTATCTTACTGATGGCAAAAATAAAACTGAAATTAAAACTACAACATTTGCCTGTCTCTACTATTATTATTATTATTAATATATTCCTTGCTCAGGAAACTCAGCATAGATCTAGAACAGATACTGAGAAATTAACAAGAAAGAACAACAAGCTATTTTAATATCTCAAAATTCTTTGCAAAGGAAGAGAGCAAATATTAACGTGGAACTTAAAAGAGCTCCATTTATCATGGAGTAATTTTTTATGGGAAAAATTTACGAAACATTATGCTATAGTATTTGCTAAAACTCGTAGCTGTAGCAAAGCAAAGCAAGAGTTTTATGGTAATAGATTAACATGGCAGTTGTCAATGAACATCAGAATGCAATCCTACCAAATCTATCCATCAATGAGGGCACCTATTTTTAATTAAAATTCCCCATTATTCATTTCTTTTCCTGTAAACTAGCATTTAAAGCAGCGGTCCCCAACCCCTGGGCCGCGCCCACTACCAGGCCATGGCCTATTTGTAACTGGGCTATGCAATCGGTGGGCCAGTGCCCACACACACATGCAAGTCAAGCTGCACACGCATGCACATGCGCACCAGCCTGCCGCTCGCATAAGTCGAGCTGTGCACTTGCGCATTAGTCTGCCACTCGCCTGGCCCGGTTAGCCTCTCCTCTCCCCAGCTGGGCCGCCAAGTCACAAAAGTTGGGGACCAGTGATTTAGAGAATGTGATGGAGGGTAGGTGTTTCTGACACAAATGTAGTAGTAGTCACAACTAACACCTGCTCTTCTAGCAGGTCTGTTTTGGGGTAACACAACTCCATCAGAACTAAAACGATAAACTTGATCCTGACGTCCCTGCAAAATTCTGTCTTACCAGGTTTTAAGCCTATTGTCTCCCATCCAGACCCCCTACTACAGCATCCAGGCACTGAGAAAGGATATCCACAGCATCTCTGGGGATGGAGACGTAAAGCTGTATATCACCTGTATACTGGTTATTGATATACGTTGCATGCAGAAAATAAGGGACTAACTTGCTTCTTACAAAGCTAGGAATACGGTGTCCATGGAAAAGCCAACTTATTTTGAAGTTTTTCTAAGATATAAAAGAGATAAACAATTTTAACAGCTGAACATTAGAGGGAATTAAATTTTTTAATTAGACTATATAAACCTAATTAACATCTATGGAGTGATACAAAATATTATGACATTAGAAATACTGAAAGATACTTTTGAAAAATGGAATCAGAAGTTAATATCCACAATGTTAATAACAAGATCTTAGGGAAGAAATGGCAAAAGAGGAGCAAGTTTTATCTGAAAAGACAGAGTTGACCATGAAAGTGGATCTATAAACGACAGGCTACAAGAATGACATAGAAAAAGATGTTTCATTTAACATAGAAATTAATTGATGCTTTAAAAAAATCAAAAAGGAATTACAAATAATAAACTAAGAGAGTGGATAATTCTCTTCTATTGGATTTACAAAAGATGTTAGTTAAAGCTTGGATAAATCTTGTGAGAAGGGGTAAAAAAGAAATAAAATTACATTCTATGACATTACTTTAATGGATATAGATTAAGAGTATTAAAAGGAAAAAGAAGAAATTTAAAGTTTATGTGTTCAAGACTAAAATGAATATGTTGTTATTTCTGGCAATCCTTAATGGACTTTTGCTGAAGTCCATTAAGAATTACCAGAATCCCTGCACATTTTAACCGCAGCAAGATTAACATATGCTCAAAATTGGAAAAGAAAAGAAACCCCCCAGAAGAAGAAATACTAAACAAAATTCTATCCTGTGCGGAAATGGACAGACTGATATTAGAACTCAAAAATAAAACAGAAACAGAGTACTTTGAAATTTGGAATAAAGTGTATAATTGGTTGGATTCTAAGAGGTATGCTGGGATAAAGGCCGATGATTAAGTAGATAACCTAGAAATTCTTATTTTAATATTTGTTATATCAGATAGAACCAAAGGTTATTTAATTAGGATGTACTTTATTGAAAGAATGTGCACTGTGTAACAATGTAATAACTTAATGTAAAGTAGTATTAATAGTATTGTTTAAACAGGGAAGTTGTATCATGTCCAATGTGTCTTTTTTGTCTTTAATTGTATTATGTTTAATGTGACTTTTGTGTTTTTTAATTGTATATTCAAAAAAATTAAAAAAAAAAAGAATTACCAGAATCCATGGCTTAAATGGATTTTACAGCTAAAAGAGGGAACATGCGATAAAAAGATCATTGGTTGTTAATTACGAGGAGGTAAAATGTTGCTAAAATTGTTTATACTGGTGTGATGAAGGTTGGAAGGAACTCCTTTCTTCCTTTTTTCCCCTTTACTATATCCTTTTTTCCCTTCCCTTATTTTTTTTCTTCTCCTTTGTACAGGTAGTCCTTGAGTTACAACCATAATTCAGCCCAAAATTTATGTTGCTAAGTGAAACATTTGTTAAGTGAGTTGCCCCATCTTACGACCTTTCTTGCACAGTTGTTAAGTGAATCACTGCAGTTGTGTCGAAAGGTTGCAAAAGCTGACCACATAACCCCAGGACCATTGGAACCATCATAAATACATACCAGTTGCCAAACATCTGAATTTTGTTCAATTTTGACCATAGGGATGCTGCAATGGTCGTAAGTCCGAAAAACAGTCATAAGTCACTTTTTTCAGTGACTAAGTGAACTGTTGTAAGTCAAGGACTATCTGTACTTAGTACTACTCTTTCCTTTAGGTTGAATTAGTTTTTACTATAGCAATTATTATCTTTCATAAAATTGTTTTTAGAACAGGAAATTAAACCTTCAATTATCCAAAATGAAAAGGTAAAGTCATTTTTAGTTAAGCTTGACTTCTGGTTATTGTACCATGCAGGTTTCCTCACATATGACTAAAGTGGTTTGCTACTGTCTCCAGTTAAGTCTTCTGTACCTCCCAGTCTATTCAACAGTTCTAATATTTCTAAATGATCCTATATACAAGCATAAACCAGAGCTGATCCTACTTAGAGTCTACCAAGGTCAGCCAAGGTCAGCTAGGTGGCTGACATAGCATTATTTTGCTATTTTACTTCTATCACTTATTCTAAGACAAGAATAGTTTTGCCTTTACATTTTTATATTTATTCTGCAAACTGAACATCTTCATGTCAAAGATAGTATGATAATAATAATAAAAGAAATGACTTGGGCTATAAATACTCAAGATATCTGATAGAAAATAAAGGCTGCATTTTTAATTGATGGAAAGTGAAATATATCTTTTTCTGTTTTGAAAGAATCAGCATAACTATTAAGACTTTGAAGTAGAGAAATCCACTCTGTTCTTTATCAGTCTGGTCTGTAGTCTTGTTCATCTGCAAGTTGCTTGGGAAACAATCTACAGAAATAAGATAATTCTATTATTCTCCTAAATATCTCGAGAGGTTTTCTTGCCAGTGACCATGGCATTTTTCTTTTTGAGATTGCCTCTCAATCTTTTGAAAAATAAATATGCAGCAATGGGACTGGAGAGAGAGAGAAAAATTCTTCTGCAAACTCCTCTATGTGATTTCTTATGTTTTACATTTGTCTCATACCTTTCAAAATATCCACACAGAACCATCAGGAAAGATCTTAAGTAATATGGGATTTGCTCTCAGTATTATGGAGATGATGCATGAACTTGCTTAGATGTCAAAAATTTGGGAAAGTCTCTAGATCAGTGGTTCTTACAAAGGGGGTAATTTGGGCATATCCTGGGGATAATGGAGCAATTTGCAATCACTTCTTTGTGGGTTAAGAATCTAGTTTGGAAGTGCTACTGCTGAGATGCTATTTACTATAAAGCAACAAAGACTGAGGTTTTGGGAGGGTGAGCACAATCACATTATTTGACATCAGTAAAAGGGTAATTGGGATAAACAGTTTAAGAACTATTGGCCTAGATGAAGATGAAGAGCAAATAAAAATGCAGAAGGGTGAGGCTATGAGAAAAATGTTCTTTTTCCATTGAAATTTTTTTTGAAACTTGAGGATATGAATCTGGTAGAATTCCTAGAATCTGATGTAGCCTATCATAACTTGTGTAAGTGTGGCTGAATGCATTTCATTATTTGTAGTTTTCCCATGAGGTTAGTGCAGAAGGCATAGTGCTATCCTGATAGATAATCCATAATTTCAGTTTACTCCTATTATGTCTACTAATAGGTAAGTATCAAATCTATTAAACATACCAAAAATGGCAATAAAGTTGAAAAGTAGTAATATATAAGAGTGCAGGACAAATGATACAAGCAGTCCTATATATGTTTATTAAAAAATACAGCCCATTGAGCTTAATAAGATTTACTATGGGATTGCTGTCAGAGCAAAACTCACTCCCTCTCTGTCTCTAATTTTGTCTAATATATGATTAAAGTACTACAAAAACAATGTTTAATTTTTCCCCCACTACAAAGGATGAGAAACAAATCAAGGAAAGCAAAGCAAGATTACTTAAATGGAATATGTAAATTTGTACTGTAAACTGAGTGTTCCTACCTCCCAGGACCAGTCTAATTATTTTTAAGTGATTAAAGCTTTTAGATCTCCAACTAAATTCCATGATCTAATTTAAATCAGAATATGACAAATCATTTGTTATCCAGGGCCAGATAAAATGACTAAGAGAGCCAGTTTAGTCTAGAGGTGAAGTGCTGGCATAGAAACTAGGAGATGGGGAGTTCTAGTCCTGCCTTAGGAATGAAAGTTAGCTGGGTGACTTTGGGCCAGTCACTCTCTCTCAATTTAACCCAATTCACAGCGTTGTTGTGGTGGGGAAAATAGAAGGAAGAAGGATGTATGTTTTCTGCCTTGAGTTACTTATAAAGTAATAAAGGTGAATAAGAATCTGATAAATAAATAAAATATATAAAGAGAAGAGAAATAATGATTATCAGCATTTTTACCACAAAAGAATGTTTACCAGCTTTGTTAAAGTTATTGGCATAATTAAGAATAATGAGAAACATGGGGTGGTCTAGCACATCAGATGTTTTAATGGTATTGTTTTAAGTCAGAGATTCCCAAGCTTATCATGGCACACTTAATGTCTCCATAATTTATTTGACAGCAGCCCTAGACCAAAATTATGAACTACTTCAAGCTGATAGTTTGCAATCCTGTAGTAATAGCACAGTTTGGACATCACTATTTCAAGTGTTTCTTTGTCCCTTTCCAACTTGCTAGACCTCCAAGTGACTGTTAAAACACTGTGACACAACATTAGGGCGGTGAAAGAGTAGTTCCACTTTTTTAAAATATAAAGCTTCTTTGCACTGATTGTGATTAACCAGTTTGGTGAGTCAAATCCAAATATAGTCCCTGGGGAAAAATGTGGAAGAAAACTTCCCTTTCTTGAGTATCTTTCCGAGAAAATATTACCCTAACACCATTATCTTATTCCTAATTTTCTACTGAATTCTATTTTTTTGTTTTTGTTTTATGTGGCAAGTGAGCATTGTTGAAGGAAAAATCTTCATCATGGTTCAGTCCAAGCCGGGAATAAACAACATGGCGACTGCTTTAGAAAGAAGGTTGCAGCTTATTGAAGAGGAGAGCCAGACAGGAAGATGGCTCTGGAAGAAAAAGAGTGAGAGGACATGTAGGGAGTGAGTTTTTATACCTTCTTGAGCCTTTTGTTTGAAGTTGTTCCTGTGGCATGAACTTTGACCTGAGTCTGAGTGTGCCTTTCTGGTATTCTGATGGTGGTGGGTTAATCCTATTATGTCCCAAAGGTCAATCCTGCTTCCCTGGGGCTGGGGCTGATGACTGTTGGATTTTTGGTGTGAGGAATTGTTGATTTTAGGGATCTTTCTTCTAATCCCAGCTTCCTGACTCCAATCTTTCTGACAAGATTATCACATCTGCATTTTTGCAGACTTGGTTTCTGTTTGGGACAGAGAGACTTGGGGGCAGGGTTGGTTTCTGCTTTTAAAATCCTTTAGAGAAATATATCCTGCCTTTTAAATGTTTCCAAAAAATATTTCTCTCCCGGGGGGGGGGCTGACTTCCCACAGCTTGATTTAATTTGACTTAATCAACTTTGGTCTAATGAACTGAGGAGGTCTTTTATTCCTCTTATTTTTATGGATGGAGCTTATACATACATGAGTATCATAGCTTCACATTTCAGCACATACACCAAAACATGCATCTATGTGAAAAAAGTATTTTAAATTTCCAAAACAAGAACAGTATATAGCAGTGGTGGCGAACCTATGGCACGGGTGCCAGAGGCGGCACTCGGAGCCCTCTCTGTGGGCACGCACGCCATTGCCCCAGCCCCGCCTCCCCCCACGGCCCCCTCCTCACCAGCAGCCCCCCGGAGGAGAGTCGCCCCCAGGCAACAGGGACAAGACTCCGCCCTCGCAGCCCATAGTGTGGAGATGATGCTGTGGGGTGTGGGCAGGGGGCATGGCTGCCATCGTGCTGCAGGGCTGCCTGGCTATCTGCTGCAGTAGGCCATGGAGGCGGTGTCACCCTGCAGGCGGGTGGGAGGTGGGGCGGGAGCGGGGGTGGTGGTTTTTGGGCACCCAATCTCTGAAAGGTTCGCCATCACTGGTATATAGTATATTCTTATTATACGGATTTACGTGTAGTGACCTGAGGCAAGTCTGGTGGTTATTCAAGGCTTCCACAATTTGTGAGCTACTGGATGCACCGAGTGGTTTGCCTATGCTTCCTTAAGGATCTTTCATAGGCTTTTTATACCTGCAAAAATAGGGTGGATGAAAGCAGCTTGCTGACAGACTGCTGTCTCTGGCTGCAGAACAGGGTTGGGTGGGGCAGAGGGGAATTTAAGCACTAATACAGTGCGCAAAAAGAAAAGCCAACTTCTGCCTTCCGATGATTCCACAGTCACAACAGCAAATGTTCTGGTACTCACTCAGTTCATGCATTTGTATCTTTAGTTTGTATTTTCTTAAATAACAACCCTAACACTGTTTAAGAACCTCACACAAACAAGACAAATCTGTATTTAACAGCTATTTAAACAATGCATAAACATGACCAGCAACTGATAAAAATCCTCCCAAAATCTGAGGCTCCATTAAACAATGGGTAAATAGGTATGTTAAACAAAGACATCCTCTTTGCTTCATTATAAAATATAACAATTTTCTTCCATCCCTGCAAAATTCAGAAACTGGACTAGGCAGCCCAGAAGTGACTGTGTCATAGGATGACTGAGCAAACTGAGTTTATTTTAGGTGAATTGGATGGTCTTCTGGATGAGCACCTGCGCATGCCTAAAACCAGTAGATATTAGGGCAGTGAAATCAGTTTAGCACAGAGCCAACTGTATAAGCAAATATTCAACTAGTGTGCCCCTCATTTTCCCCACTTCAAATATAACAATTTGATCTGAATTATCTTGTCTTAAGTCATAGTCTCACCATGAGTTCCCAATTAAATGAGTTAATATTGAAGAATTTTTATTCTGAAACACTGGTATCCTTTGGAAGTATTTTTCTTCTCAGAAGCATTCACTTCTACTCAATACCACTCTTCACAGTAAAA